>NC_056737.1:1932894906-1932964906 GCF_019279795.1 Protopterus annectens | reverse complement strand
GAGGCTCAACTCATGCAGGGCCAGGTTCTGTGGGGTGCGTATAAGGCAGAAGCGTGGAACCGGTTGGCACATGATCTCACCAGTGCCACAGGCATACCAAGGACTGGTGAACAGGTCCGTCATCACCATGCGGACCTGAAGATACGAAAGCAGGACCAACTGAACCGTTGGATCCAGGAGGCCCGGCAAATGCCCAACGCCCCACTACTGAGTAAGTATCCATGTAATTATGTATGTAAGGAATTATCCTAGCTGATATTATGGAGATGTATGTTCCAATATTACTTCATTTATATTACAGCTGCAGGTGTGCGTTCTGCGAATCGGCGAGCCTATGGTGATAGGCTGGAGCGGTTGCGCCACCAGGCAGGTTAGTAATTATATTTCTGTAATTGTTATACAATATGAGACAGCTTGTAAAAGAGTTCAGTGTAGTTACATATTAATAAAGTTCAAATAACACTAGAAGAAAGATTCTGCTAGTACTGTATGATTAGATAAGTGATGCAGCCTGTAATCCAGAAATAAAAATTAAACAAGTCTGAAATAGTGATCTCCCACCTGTATTGTAATATCAGATAACCTGCTGCAGCCTGAAAATCAGTGGTAAACAAGCTAAAGACAATAGACATGTGTCAAATACATCCCCTTTGAAAATCTGCCATATGAAACAAGTGAGTCTGTTGGAAAGGATTGTTGTAATCAAGTATGACATTTTAATAACGCCTAGAATAAAGTACCATCTTGAAATGTAAAAATAAAACAAGTGAGAGTGTGAGAAAGAGGTATGAATCGACCAAGAAAGCTGTTATAACTTCTGTATAAAGTATATTGCAGTCAGTACATAATAAAATGAATGTAACAGCCACAACCAAAAAGTGAAATGTTTGAAATAAAGTACTGAAGCTGGAATGTGTCTGTCCCACAATTTGGATATGTTGCTGTACCCTTGCAATATGGAGATAGTATGGTTGTATGAAATAATGAACATCCACAGTTGTCTAGAGCCATATAAATGAAATGTAGCAGGATGCTGTACCTAAACATAGCCAGATATGAACATGTATGAATAAAAATGCAATGTATATTAATGTAGCAGTAGCAGTCCCATCACCAACATTCCTAAGGTTACATATAGGAAACTGTACTAAGACCTGTATGGTATATATATCTGCAGCTACTAGAGATGTACAGCATATGTATAGGTAGTTGAAGTTGTTAATGAAATATTTCTTCACCCTACCCTATATTCACAAATAATACCATTCCACAACAAACTGGGTATGTGTATTCACAATTAATTCCTATGGACATTTGTCCTGTTGGTTCAAACATATTTGCACGTACGTTGCTGCATGTGCCCTGTTCACATATCCAAACCTGATGGCCTGTTGCCATCAATCAACCCTGCATGCTGTTGGATTGTGTACTGTTGTTCAAAATATGCATGTGTTATGCTTGCTATTCAATGTTTGGAATTCATGGGTGTTTGGTTAATGGGAATACTGATGCATGCTGTTACAACTAATTTTGAATGGTATTGTTTGTTACTAACCCAAAATGTCATAAAATATTTCTAAACATAGGACAACAGGGAAGGCGGGTTCCAGCGGACCCACCTCTCCCACCTCAGCTGGCGAGTGCACCTGGCACTAGTGCCCAGGCCGGAACCTCCTCCGGTGGCCCTGTGCCACCTTCAGGTGCAAGCGCTGCAGGGGATGGGGCTCATCCCCCCTCTGCAAGCGTGGCCGGAGGAGACCGTCCACTCACCCTCCAAAGTGTCCAGTCTGTGGTGCGTAGCGAGATCAGGCATTCTGTGCTTGAACCCCTACGCCAGCTTGAGGCTCGGGTGGCGCAACTCACGGGTGTGCCTGCTGCCCATCCTACACAGCCCCCAGCACAGCCCCGTCCTGGGCTGTGAAGGCACAGTGGCAACTGCCCATGGGTGGGGATCTCAGTTCCACTGTTGCCATCTGTGGGCTCATGGGCTCGCGATATCCAAACATCCGTCCCCGTCAGTTGTGTTTCCCCCCCACATGTCATACTCCGCCCCTGTATGCATCTTGTTTGTCTTGTCTGTTAACCTCCCCTACCTACCTCCCCAAATATACCTACTTCCTGTACCTCACATTCCACTCTCACCTGAAAAAAAAAAAACGGGCACTCTGTTCCCACAAAAAAATTACTCCCCATACATAGCTGCCCATTTTGCAGACATGTCTGCTGGACATGTGAACTGGTAATTACAATTGGCTGTACAACATATTTTGTTGTCCTCACCCCTCTCTCAGGGGTGGAAGGTTTCAAATTTCACACCAAATTACACACATATGCACAGCTGTTGCTGATAAAGAAATGGGCAGCTATGGGCCTTTCCTACATCCTTCCTGCAAATCCTGAGCTTGTTTTCCTACTGTCCTACCCTCTTTGTGCCCCTCTTTTCACCACTTTCCTATCTCCCCATTTTCTTTTCTTTCAAAGAAATTAGCGCGGGTGTGCGTGAGAGTAAGCACTTTTAAGCAGTAGTAAGCGGGTGTGCGCTTGTGTGCGCTTAGCTAAGCGTGTGTGTGCAAAGCTAAGCGACAGTGCACATGCGTGAGCTCCACACTAACCAGCGCTAACCCGCTTACAACTGCTTAAAAGTGCCTTAGTCACTCTGAATGACAAGGCCTGTAGTCTGCTCAGCAGCAAAATAAAATTCCTCTGTCAGTCTCGAACCCAGGAAATACTAGTCTGCATGACTTACCACTAAGCCATGACTGATATACAAGAACTTTGTGCTGAAAGCAATATATCATGAAATAGTAGGACTGAATGTAAAGGGAATATAGGAAGGCTATTACACAAAGCTTGTCTTGTATCTTTACTGGAAATTCTTGTGGATTTGTATAACATTAGTGTGAGAAGAGAAACAGCCATGCTAGTCGGTAGCTAGTAGGTAATAATGTGACAGTAGCATTTTGCAAACCACACACACTATCAGAGCAGGATAAACACTGCCATATTTGAACAGGTAAGAGGCCAGACCTCGCAACTGTGACTGATTTACAGGGATGTCCCTGATTTGAAAACAAATGTTAACTGTGCCCCACTGACTCCCTGTGAAATGTACTAACAGTAGGCAGAAAGGTGTTTTATCCCACGTAATGGTAACTGTCAATTACTGAAAGTATGCACTACTTGCATGTCAGAAATGGTGTAGTAATACATATGCACAAAATACCCCACAGTCACAACTGCAGAATATCTGAAATATATCACGGGTGTATCCCACTGATATGAACCATTCCCTGAGGCTGATAAAAGATACACCTGAGAGTATCTGAGGCCTGCAAGTGTCACAAACTCACAGGCATATCATTCTGTCTGCTGTCACACACTCTGTGAATAGCTGTAGAATAGCTTCCACAAGCACACCCACATGTAGGTGTACAACCCACAAATATCAAAGGAGGTATCCAACTAATAAAATAAGGACAGTATAGCAGTTTACAAGCACTGCATGTGCCTGCTATCCATAACTGTTAGTACAAAGTACAAGGCCCCACTACTGCTCAGCAGC
The DNA here is from genome assembly GCF_019279795.1 of Protopterus annectens. NCBI lineage: Eukaryota > Metazoa > Chordata > Ceratodontiformes > Protopteridae > Protopterus > Protopterus annectens. The sequence continues at coordinate 1,932,961,344 of NC_056737.1, read as the reverse complement.
AAAATAAAATACCCTTGTAGGTGTCAATGCCCACACCTTGGCCAGACCAGACTGCATGCAGTACCACCAAACCACAACAAACATATAAGGAATTGCTGCTGAAAGAAATATAGCAAGCATTACAAGGAGTGAATGTAAATGGAAAATAGGAAAGCCATAGCAACACATTCCAGTAAAGACACCTAGCAGGCATTCAAGGAGTGAATGTAAAGGCCAAATAGTGAAGCCATAGCAACAAATTGCAAGAGCCACTGCTGTATACCAGTTACTCCACAAGTCCCACAGGAAAGCACATACTCCCATTTAAACAGTATTAGTATTATTAGGTGTCAGTTAACATACACACTGAGAAGAATAAACTGGAGGAAGCAATAGTCAGGTGTCAGTACAACATGCATTTCAGTGCCTACAACGCAGCCTGAAATATGAGAGACATACCAACCTTTACACTCACACAACAGTGTCCACAGCATACCAGCATGGTCCCCACCTTGAAAATCTGAAAGGGCTACGCCTACCTAACCTACCTAACCTGTCCTGAAATCACAGTGAGAACTGCAATTACCACACAGCAGGCTGCATGCAATTAGTAAATGCTGGCTAACAATTGGTGCAGAGGCCATCACATTCACATGTGCATATACCTACAAAAGCAGCCTGTACTCCCAGTCCACACATGCAATACTTTCATTGCAACATCTGGAGGGAGAGAGAGAGAAAAAAAAAAAAAAATGAAAAAGAGACACAGAGAAAGCCACCGAAAATAAAGCAATACAAAATAGCAAGCTAACCAGCAGCAAGCCATCACAAACAGCAGTGACAAAAAAGGTAATGTAAACTAATAATGTAATAGTCTACATACTGTGAACCCTCCATATGTGTTAGCAGTCTGTATTTATATATATATGAAGATGTGCATAGGGCAGGGGACATACTGTAACTGTTAGTGAAGGCTGGACATACATATGTATGTGAAGGATGCTATGTGCACATATCAATGTAGGTTGTAGTGCAACGTACAATGTAGGTTGTACAGTAATGGATGTTTAGCAGTATGTTAGTGTGTGTATTCGTATGTGTAAATAAAAAGGTATATATATATATATATATATATATATATATATATATATATATATATATATTATATGTATATGTATGTATGTATATTTATATATGTATCTATATATAATATGCATATATGTATACATAGATAGAGAGGGATGTAGAAATAGACATATATAGATAGATAGAATATGTATATACATATATATGTAATAGACACATACATATATAGATATATATAGATACATCTATACATACACATATACATACAGATATGAATGTCTACAGATGTGTATGTATAGAATCTCTCTCTCTCTCTCTCTCTCTCTCTCTCTCTCTCTCTCTCTCTCTCTCTCTCTCTCTCTCTCTCTCTATATATATATATATATATATATATATATATATATATATATACTGAGAGAGGCACATGTGTGCAGATGTATTGCAACAGGTGCCTGGTGACAAAGGCATGGACTGAACACCAGTGTGGATACTGGAGTACCATACCCCATTCCAAAACACTTACACCACTAACCACCACATATGTGGTTGCCTGCCTACTACTGGATGTGTCAGGAGGGAACATGGGAAACAAGTGTACAATAGCCTCCCCATTGATATTCACAGTGGCACACCAGTCTTGTAATACCTGTACATGGTACGTGTCAGCAGAAATGGTGTGTCAGCTAGTGAAATGTAGGTCACTGTACCCCTCTACACCTCACAATGTCCTACACGGTAGGTACCTCCCATGACAACTACAGAAAGGGAGAAGGACACAGTCATACCTAACAAACAGTGATAATGCCCTCAAACACATTACCTATGCAGAGTGACTGACAAAACCACAGATAGAGTGCCTTTCATACTACCTACACAGAGGTTACCACTGCTGGATATACATAGTTAAGTCACACCCATAACAGTTGTCCAACAACCATGGTAACACCTCACAATATCCCCAACCTAAATGACCTATGTCTGTCATCCTTGGCACCACAGTAAAGAGCACATGGTGGAGGTACAGGTTCCTACCACAAATAAGCCATATCCTGGAGTAAACCACCCAGCATTAAGAAGCAAGGTTCCCCATTAGTAGATGTCAGACATACCCCTGTTGAATGTTATGCAGATAGGTAATATGCCATATGAGTCACCCTGTGTAACTGTTTGACAGAACCAAGTACAATCACATTACATGTGTCCCAAGGGGCAGGGTAGCATAACAGTATGCTGCTGTAGGCCCAGGGCCAATAGCATACTACCTGCCTATGACACAATGCACACACACATGTACTCACTGCAATACCAACTATGTGAGGTGGAATGAGTGTGCCACTGACTGTGTGCAAGGTCTGTAATGGTGTGATTGCTCAGCATGACTTTGTGTCTGTCATGGTAGTGTGTGTCCTTGGTGTGAGGCCAGAGAAAGATGTGTCAGGTATTGGGATACAAACATACTACATTGCCATATGTTGTGCTGTGGTTCCCTGTATGTGACTGTGGTGTAGGTATGGTTATGGCAACAAAGACTACGGTGCATTACCAGTGAAATTTGTATTGTGCATTGCATGCACTGCATGGGTTGACAGTGTTCCCCATACATTACCTTGATACAAACCCCCAGTGTGAGGCTGTGCATTGGACCTCAAACAGTGTGCCGAATGCTGGAGTATACTTGTTTGTTTTATGGAGTGTGCCAGGCACTGTCACACAATTGTTGGCTGAGCACTGATATGTGGTCATTTACATGTGTATCCCCCAATAGACAGACAGATGCTATATATGGCAGTTCAGTGATAACACTACAGTAGAGTATTATGTGTGCCATATCACTTGCTCACATATTTTTCTTTTCCTTCCAGGGCAATGGTACACCAGCGCAACCCCACGTACTCTTCTACAGAGGAAGAGGAGATACTCCAGAGCCTGGTGCGGGATTTTGCCGCACTCTTTTCCCGCACCAGCCAGAACCAGCAGGAGAGGGCTGCACTGTGGCAAGACCTTGTCCATCAGGTAAATGACATAGGCATGCATAACCGGACATATGAGCAGGTACGCCATCACTGCAGTGATTTAATTAGAAATGTCCATCAGCATGCATCTGATATCCACAGGCAACAGCTTGCCACAGGTGGTGGGGCAGCTATACACCCACCTCACCAGACTGGAGAGGCTCCTCCTAAGTGTTGTGGCTCCAGCCCAACAACAACAACAACATCCACACACATGTGTAATGATGGAGGCTGGAGCCACCCAGCATGAGGACTTGGTGCGTGCAGGTAACATGCCATATCTATAGTTGACTGTTCTCTACACTGGTAGTTTATGCATGTGTGAGGTGTGTACTGTGTTTGTAGCTGTTATCCTGGTAATTATTGTGCAAGAGTGATATTCTCAATATCGGCAGTAGACCTGTGAAAGCCAACTGTTGTACTACTGAACTGTATCATACTCACAGTATAAATGGCACAGTTGTGCCCACTGACAATAAATGTCTTATTTGTGCAGGTCCCTCTGGTGTAACAGCAAGGCAGCCAATCCATGCTGGTGAGTGTGTAATAACAATCCTTTAATACTAATGATAATAATAGTAATAATACCCTCAAATGGTATTGCTATGTGTTTGATTGCAGGTGTGTTTGTGTCTGTGTGTTTGTATCTCATGTACTGAGGAGTGTGCATGTGTGCATGTGCCCATGTGTGCATGTGCCCATGTGTGCATGTGCCCATGTTCCCATGTGTGCATGTGCCCATGTGTGCATGTGTGCATGTGCCCAAGTGTGCATGGGCCCATGTGTGCATGGGCCCATGTGTGTATGTGTGCATGTGCCCATGTGTGCATGTGTACATGTGCCCATGTGTGCATGAGTCCATGTGTGGATGTGTGTATGTGCCCATGTGTGCATGTGTGCATGTGTGCACGTGCCCATGTGTGCATGTGCCCATCTGTGCATGTGTGCATGTGCGCATGTGTGCATGTGTGCATGTGTGCATGTGCCTGTGTGCATCTGTGGTAACATTGTGTACACATTGTAAACTGTGTTTCCTGTCTTCCTCTCACAGGTTCTGGTGTTGCTCTGGTGGTGTGCAGCAGGGAACCTGAATCCGCTGCTGGGGATAATGATAATGATACCTGTGTAATGGCACAGGGAGTTGTGCCAGGATGCATTGTTGGTCAGCCAATCGACAGTATACAGCTGTCAACCCCATCAATGTGCACAGTCATCCTGCCAATACATCCATTGTCACCAATATCCCTAGGTGATGGACAGCATACAATGGGCTTTGACCAGGGTAATGTGGTATCAGTGGCACATGCATCACCTCACAGCAGCCATGGCCAGAGTCCTGACATGGTACCACACAGGCAGATGTCCAAGGGTTCTCATGGGAGCATCCGTGCTCGTACTGCCCCTGTCAGACGTGCCCACAGAGGTCTTTCAACCTCAGCTATGTTCCGGGCTGTAATGCAGGCACAGTCACGTATGGAACGGTACACCACACAGGGTCTGAGGGAGCTGAGAGCACATCGCACTGCTATGAATGACACTATGCGTGACGTTGCGGCTGCCATCCGTAATTTCACTGAGGTCATTGACAGACATTGGGGGGACACATTAGATCTGTTCCACAACTACATGTCCATGAGCCAGGGCAACGCAGGACGGTTGAGGTGTCAACGTGGACATATGCCAGCAACAGCAGCAGCTGGTAGTCGTCGCGGATGACAACAAACCCGCGGCCGCTCCCATAGTGCCAGTACCAGCCCCAGCAATGCTGGGTCTGTGCTGTCATCAGACCGCCCTAGGAGACCACGTGCACGTGGCTCTGGACAGTCCCAGCAGGGACATGTCTCCAGTCATCAACCAACTGCTTCTGATGACAGTACCCAGTCTGGCTTAGTACCTGATACTGTCCGTAGCACCCCTGCCAGGCACAGGTACCGTGTCTGTGGCCAGGGACAGTGATCTGTATGACCTGGCAGGTACAGTCTGTGGCTGTCCACAAACACCCGTATATGGCAGCCACAAGGTGGAACTGTGTGCATGCATACACACATGCATAATGCTAACACCTAGGGCTAACAAACATGCTACAGGCCACCCTCTCAAACTCAGGAACCCCACACAGCCTTCCTGAAGACACTGGAGGGTATAAATGTATCTCCAAACACCATCATATTGGGTGACTTCAACTACCCGAATATAGACTGGGAACATTACTCAAGCCCTAACTTTCTAGCCCAACATTTCCTGGAGTTCATAAATTCAAATGCCATGGAACAGCTAGTCACTGTTCCCACGAGAGGAGAAAATATACTAGATCTCATTGTCACAAACATGGGGACAAAATGCTCCACACCGGAAGTATATCCCTCATTGGTGAGATCTGATCATAAACTAATCTCACTGGAAATCCACATTACAACCCCACCCCAAAAAAAAAGACCACAGTGAAGAACTTCTAAAGCAAACTTCACACTACTCAAGACTGGAGTGGTATCCTTCAAGGCCCCTGAGCCAGTGGAAACCACAACCCAAGCTGGAAGCCCTTACAAATGCCTTCTATGAACACCTCCAGGACTGCATGGATCAGGCAATCCCAAATAAAACCAAGACTCTTTCCACAAAGGGCAAACGTCCAGTCTGGTGGACCCCAGCCATTAACAAACTTTATAATAAGAGGAGAAAGCTATTACATGATAGAACAAAATCCATAAAAGGGAAGTCACCCCTGATCATTATTAGTAAAAAATACGAGCACTCATAAAATCAACTAAGGCCAATTTTGAGAGAAAATTGCCATGGATTCAAAGGACAATCATAAGGCCTTTTTCAGCTATGTTAGGAACCAGGGTGGAAACTCCCAGATATGCTCAGAATTAGTCCAAAATGATACAAAATCACTGAACCCACAGACATTGCCAACATACTGGCAGACAGGTTCAGTGCAAACTTCACCCCTCTCCCCTAAAGGAGAGATAACTATCCCAGCCGAAAGTGTACCCTCCCGGACATCTCAAATGCGCAGGTGAAAGCTGCTTTCTAAAGCTAAAAACACAGCATCAATGGGACCGGATGGTGTCCCCTGTGTGCTACATGAGCTAAATGAGGAATTAAACCCGCACATAAGGCAGCTGTTTAATCTCAGCCTTACCACAGGATACGTGCCCAAGGAGTGGCGACGGCAACTGTTGTCCCACTCCACAAAGGTGGCCTCACGGACCCTGGTAATTACCGCCCATAAGCTTAACAAGTCTAGTCTGCAAAGCTATGGAGAGGATCATAATGGAGCTCATAAACAAAGATATAGGGGACTTGCAGACATTGGACCCGACCCAGTTTGGCTTTTTCAAGGGAAGATCATGCCTTTTGAACTTGGTCGACTTCTTCGAAACAGTCACCAAGGCCATTGATGAGGGAAAGGCAGTCCATACAGCCTACCTTGACCTTGCAAAGGCTTTACACAATACCCCACTGGGTATTGTAGAAAACTTACCAGCTTAAATGTAAACCCATATGTCACAAGATGGGTTGCAAACTGGCTTAAGGACAGAACCCACAGGGTTAGAGTTGCTGGTGCTGTGTCAGACTCCAAGCCGGTCACAAGTGGTGTCCCACAGGGCTCGGTCCTTGGCCCCCTATTGTTTGGCATCTACTTCTCAGAAGTACAGGCCAACATAGGAGGACTTTGCTGACAAAGTTTGCAGACGACTGCAAACTGGGCGCCATAGTGGAAAGTGCATCAGACACGGATATCCTTCAGAAGGGACTCACGGAAACAGATAGCTGGTGCCAGTGCCATGGCCTGAAGTTAAACGCCAAAAAATGTATAGTCATACCCTTCGGGAAAAACAAGGTAACCCCAAGCTACCATATAGGTGGCAATCCACTAAGCACAGAAGAGGTTATCAGGGACCTGGGGACCCAGGTTGACAGTGGCCTTTCTTTTGACACTCACATTTCTAAAGTGGTTAGAAAGACCTTCTACATTGCCCACCTGATCATGAAGGGATTCACATCCAGATCTAGTGAGGTTATTGTTCCCTGTACTCTTCACTTATCAGACCAATGATCGAGTACAATGCCCCATTCGGGATGTATCTCACCCGACATCTGCAGCAATTGGAGAGACCCCAAAAGTTCCTCACCAAAAGGATAAAAGGACTCCAAAATCTGTCATATGCTGCCAGATTGAAGAAACTCCAGCTCTATTCAGTCGCATACCGTCTGCTCAGAGGTGACATGTGCCTGACATACAAGGCCATGTCCAACCCGGAATTAATGGACATGCTCCACCTCAAAAAATCCAAATCCACCAAAACTACTAGAGCAAGCGACTTAAACCTTAGCACGGATATAAATAGGACGTGCTGGAGGGATAGATTTATCACTCAGAGACTCCCTATGCTGTGGAATAAAATCCCGGTCTATGTGAGGCAGAGCACCTCGCTGACTCTGTTCAGGAGAAATCTAGACCTGTGGATGGGAGATCGTAGGTTTACCCCGGGAATCATCTCTGTGTCACTGCTGGACAGAGGCACAACAAACTAATGGGCACAGTATTTTTTCATATAAGGGGTGGCGTAAGCCACAAAAATTTGGGCTAGGCTTATAAATGCCTTAGGGCAGATAGCCTAGTATAAACCTATGAACCTATGAACCTATGAACACGCACACACTGCATCAACATCGCCCCATCTTGTACGGTTGTTCCTCACTAGCACACACACACACACACATACATGTCGATTGGTTGTATCAGTGGCAGACTCAGGCATACCAAGTACACACCCTGTGCATATGATGAAACCGTGCCACCTCCTGCAATCTGTAACATCGATGCAGGAACCGGTTAACATGGTGCTGATGCACAGGGTGACTACATAGAAGTGTAGTAATATTATCATGTTGTCAACTGTACAGTGTAATGATATCATTGTGGGTATATCCCAGCATGCCTGATGCATTAACAGTATGATTGTCATTGTATTGTTTGGTACACCCCTATTAATTACCATAGTGTAATGTCTGCACATCTTTGCATTCTGGTGGTAAGGCTGTAAACAGAAGGCCACCTACATAGGTAGCACAGGGTATAAGAAAATGGAAGTAATGATACTCAATGATGGACATGTAAACCGCAAGATGCATGCAGTACAACCTCTACTCTGCATGGAGAATGTTGATATCTGTGCAGTTATAGACAACAGGTTCAATACTCCCAAGAGCACCCTAGCACTACCAGGTTACACAACTAACTATGACAGGAGGTGAGTATCATTAAATGTCAGGGATACTGTGGTGGCAGGACAGGTAGCATACATCCTACTAAGTTGGGAACTGCTGATTGAGGGCTCAGTGTCTGTTATTCTAAATGTGTATTAGTTCTGGTTTAAGCACTTGGGCTTCAGGCCAGTTATTTTACATTATGAAGGTTCATGGTCTGCACTCTTGTGGGAGGAGAGGCTGGACTCTGCCCGTCTGAGTTGGGAATTTCTGGCTAAAGGCTTATAGTGCCTGCATATTTGAACTGTTTCTTACTGAAATTGGTACACCTTGTTTGCTGTAGCATAGACTAGATCCAGGCCTGCTGAATGTAGCTTTGTTTGTATGCTTGTTTGCTTGTTATTTCCCTGAAACACTAATTCCACCTGAAACGCAGCTTTACAGTGCCTCTGTGGATCCCTAGTGACATCTGCATTGCTTACTGTACGAATGTCCTTGTTTCACTTGACAGAAAGTTAGTGTTTGTCATTTATGCAATTAAGTTACCTGTAACACATTGCATTTGAGTTACCTGGCACTTGCTCACTAAAGCATTTATATATGCCAGCACTAACAAATTAAAAGAACTACACCCTCACAAACTCACCTTGAGTACCTTGTTCCCCATTGGCCCTTTTTGTTGTTAATTATAAAGGAATTCCCAATACTATTCTAGCATGTCCAAAGGTCAGTTGTCAATCTCCTCTCCAGTCCAGCTGGTGAATCTGGGAATTTAGAGGCAATGTTACAACTGCCTCATGTACACAGACAACCCTCTCCTCCTCCCAACAAATTCCAACACATGTGAGAGATGCAACCATATAGCCAAACTGCAGGCTAAGCTCTCTCAACTCAGTACTGGTGAAACCTGTCAGTAGGAGAAGGAAACCACAGTCACTACAATTCCAATCTCACATAGACCTACCACGACAGCAATCCAAACACATAAACACACGAAAACATACTCGGAGTCTCTAAATAAAATTCTGCCTAAGCAGCAGACACCTCCAAAGCAGACACACAAGCAACCGCTACCCCAGAACAGAACACGTGCAACACACAGCTCACAAAGCCAGTGTGCCAAACAGTCACAGCCCATAAGGCTAAACACACCTGATACACTTGTAATAGGTGCCTCTATCGTCAGGTACACTGACGTCCCGCTCACCAAGCTGAACAAGGAGGTCACGGTGAGATGCCTGTCGGGTGCTATGATCCGCCACATAACACAAGCACACAGGTCACTCCAAGGCATGTACAAATATGACTCAGTCAGTGTCCATGCCAGTGTGAATGACCTGAGACGTACCTCCCTGGACTACATGATAAGAGACATAGAGGAGCTCTCTGAGCATGTAGCCCAGACTGGTATGACCCTGATCTTGAGTAGCATCTTACCCTCACCAAGAATGATGTCACAATATGTACACCGACAAAAACTTCGAAAACAACTAAAAACTTGTAAACTGGAAACAATAGGAGTCAGCAGCACAAAATGAGTGTTAGAACTGTTTAATGTAAGCGCTTTCGGCTCGGACTATTCCAAGCCTTCTTCAGACAAAACAGTTCACTGATTCCAGCTTGGACATGGCTTTATACATCAGGCACAGATTGCCTCTGGGCAGGCAGTATGGCATTGTGTGGAGCTGCAGTTTGTTTAATCAGGCAACACATGGCATCTGTTCGAGCACTCTGATCCTCCTGGTGAGGTACTTTTGGGGTCTTTCCAGTTGCTGGAGGTGTCTGCTGAGGTACATCCCACAGGGGCCATTGTACTCAATTGTGAGGCTGATGAAGGATGACTGAAGAGGCACGATGACCTCCCCTGATCTAGATCTGACTACCTTCATGATTAGGTGGGTATATGGTATGTTTCTGTAACCACTACAGCCACATGGTTGTCAAATGCAAGATATCTATCAAATAGTGCCCCAGGTCTCTTATTACTTCTAAAGTACTTAATGGGTTAACACCTATGTGGTAATTGGTGGGCACTTACTGTTTATCCACAGGGGATGACAATACACTTTTCTGCAATTAGCTTGATGACATGGCTCTGGCACCAGTTGTCTGTTTCTATGTGGCCCTTTTGTAGGATGCTTGTGTCAGCTGGAGGGTCAGATATGGTGCCCAGTTTGTAGTCCTCTGCAAACTTGTTCAGACACAGTCCTTCCATGTTGGCCTGTTCCTATGGGAAATATATACCAAACAAGGGAGGTCCCAGGACCGAGCCTTGTGGGATGCCAGTTGTAGCTGGTTTGTGGTCTGACATGGCTGCAGCATTTCTGACCATGTCAATTCCGTCCTTGGGCTGGTTTGCAACCCATCTACTGACATAGGGGTTTATATTTAAGCTGGTGAGCTTATCTATAATGAACACGTGGGGTATTGTATGGAAGGCTTTTGCAAGGTCCAGATAGGCTGTGTGGACCACATTCCCCTCATCAATGGCCTTGATGACTGTTTCAAATGAGTCAAACATGTTTAAGGGGCAGGATCTGCCCTTAAGAAAGCCACGCTGGGTAGGGTCCAGTGTCTGTAGGTCCACAATATCTTTATTTCTGAGGTCCATGATGATCCTTTCCATACCTTTGCAGACCAAGCTTGTCAGGATTCTGGGGTGATAGTTTGCAGTATCCATTCAGGCACCCCCTTTGTGGAGAGGGACCACTGTTGCTGTACACTGCTCTTTGGGTACATATCCTGTGGTAAGGCTGAAATTGAGCAGTAGTGTTATTTGGCGTTCCATTCTTCTTGGTGTTCATGTTGGACACAGCCCAGGACACCATCTCGTACCACTGATGCTATGTGTTTTGCTTTGAAGATGCTGGCTGTTACCTCAGCATCTGCAATGTCAGGGGGCCAGCACTCTGCTGGGATAGATATTTGGCATTTTTGGGGGGAGGGGGTTGCACTGAACCTGTCAGGTTGGATGTTGGCAATGTGTGTGGGTTTGGTGTATTGTTTGTACTATTTGGTAATTCAGAGCATATCTGTGAATTCCCAACAAGGTTCCTACCATCAGTTAAGAAAGCCTTGTGATTATCCTTAGTGTCTTGTACAATTTGTATCTTCATAGGTTCATAGGTTCATACTAGGCTATCTGCCCTAGGGCATTTATAAGCCTAGCCAGAGTGTGTGTGGCTTTTGCCACCCCTTGCTATGTGAATATGCCCATTTAGGGTTTACTTTACTGTGCCTCTGTCTAGACGTGACACAGTGAAGACCCCCAGTGTAAATCTACGATCTCCCATCCACTTGGCAAGGTTCCCGTTGAAGAGAGTTAGTGAGGGGCTCTGCCTAACATGGAGTGGGATTCTGTTCCAGAGTGTAGGGAGCCTCTGGGTTCTGAATCTGTCCCTCCAGCACATCCTATTTATTTATGTGTTGAGGTTGACATCTCTCGCTCTCACGGCTCTGATGGATTTGGATTTTCTGAGGTGGAGCATGTCCATCAATTCTGTATTGGACATGGCCTTGTACATCGGGCATACATCGCCTCTGAGTATGCAGTATGTGACTGCATACAGCTGGGGTGTCGTCAGCCAGGCAGCATATGACAAATGTTTGAGACCCTTTATCCTCTTGGTGAGGTACTTTTGAGGTCTTTCTAACTGCTGCAGGTGTCGGGTAAGGTACATCCCAAATGGAGCATTGTACTCAATTATGGGCCTGATAAGAGAAGAGTATAGGGGCACAATGACCTCTCTTGATGTAGATGTGAATCCTTTCATGATAAGGTGGCCAATATAGAAGGTCTTCCTAGCCACGTTGGCAATGTGAGTGTCACATGAGAGGTTACTGTCCACTTGTGTCCCTAGGTCCCTGATTACTTTTTCCATACGTAATGGATTATCACCTATGTGGTAATTTGTGAGTACCTTGTTTGGTATTTGGAGAGACATTCATACTCTCCAGTGTCTTCAGGAAGGCTGAGTGGCGTTCCTAGGTTTGAGAGGGTGGTCTGTAGCATGCTACAAACTGTACAGCAGTTTTGTCTATGGTTAGTTGCAAATGGATGGTCTCTGATGCTTCGTGCATTGTCAGTAACCTGGACGTGTGGGTATCTTTGCTCAATATGGATACTCCCCCTCCTTTTGTGGTTTGGTCCAGGTTTTGGGGACGAAAAGCATGATATGAGGTATAACCTGGTAATGCTGGGGTGCTCTCAGGAGCCTTGATGCAGGTTTCCATCACTGCACAGACATCGATGTTCTCCATACTGGGGAGGGCCTCGAGAGCGTGCATCTTGAGGTTTAGACATCTGGCATTGAGTAGCATTGCCCTTATGTTTTTTCCACTTATGTTTTCTAGGGAGGTGGGTTTGTCTTTTCAGCCTTGCCTACAAAAGGCACTATGGAGGTGGCAAGAGCCTTAGCCAATATCCAGACGCCCAGGGGTGACAGGTGCAAGCCATCCCTGGCAAAGCAGCGTGGCTTGTCAAGCATGACATCCCAAGCAGATAGACATTGGATCCCCTTGGAATGACACCAGTAATTGAGCCAATTGTTAAAGCTGATAATTCTGTGTTTGTACTGTGGCATCTTTCTTGGTGAGGGTAGGATGCTGCTCAGGGTCAGAGTCATACCGGCCTGGCCTACATAATCGGAGAGCTCCTCTATGCTCTTTTCATGTAGTCCAGGGAGGTACGTCTCAGGTCATTCACACCAGCATGGACAATGACTGAGTCATATTTGCACTTGCTTTGGAGTGACCTGCATGCTTGTGTTATGTGGCGGATTGTAGCAGCCTACAGGCAGCTTACTGTACCCTTTTCCTTGTTCAGTCTGGTGAGCAGGACATCAGTGTGTCTGACTATGGAGTCACCTATTACAAATGTATCAGTTTGTCCTTATGGGCTGTGACTGTTTGGCACACCGACTTTGTGTACTATGTGTTGCATGTGCTATGTTTGGGGGTAGTGGTTGTTTGGGTGTCTGCTTTGGAGGCCTCTGTTGATTTGGTGTTTTTTAATTAGAGCCTCCGGGAATGTTTTTGTGTGTTTATGTCTTTGGTTTGCAGTTGTGATAGGTCTATGTGAGACTGGGTTTGTGGTGTGTGTGGTTACCTTCTCCTCCTGACTAGTTTAGACAGTACTGAGTTGAGAGAGCTCAGCCTCCAGTTTGGATAAATGGTTGCATCTCTCATTTATGTTTGTATTTCTTGGTGGGAGGAGGGGTTGTCTGTGTACATGGGGCAGGTGTAACATTGCCCAAGATTCACATATTCAACTTGTTGTAGCTGGCCTTAGTGGATTTTATGAGTGGCCATATTTTATTGCCATAATACTGATCAGAGATTACTTCCCTTTTTGGGTTTGCTCTATCATGTAGTAGCTTCCTCATTCTCTTGCATGGTTTGGTAATGGCTGGGGTCCACCATGCCAGATGCCTGCGTGTATGGTATTGGGCCTTGGTGTTATTTAGGATTGCATAATCCATGCATTCCTGACAGTGTTCATAGAATGCATTTATAAAGGGTTCTGAGCTGTGGCCCATATTTTCCACAGGCACAGAGCCTTTAATGGATTCCACATCAGTTTGGAGGAGTGCAACATTTTCTTTACACATGTTTTTCACTGTGGTTTTCTGGCCAGAGACTGTGGTCAGGATGTGAATATCCAGTGTGATTACTCTATGGTCTGATCTTACCAGTAAGGGATACATTTCTCATCTGGCAATAGAGTACCCATGTTGCTGATTATCACATCCAGTATGCTTACCCCTCTTGTGGGAGTGGTACGTTGTTTCTGAGCATTTTGGTTTATGGATTCTAGGAACCGTTGGCCTAGGGTGTTGGAGCTGGAATAATGCTCCCAGTCTATGTTTGAGTATTTTCAGTCACCCAATATAATGTTGTTTGGAGAGCTTGATATTTCCATTTGTTCCAAAGTAGGCCAAGTGCAGTTCCTGGCATTAGGAGGGTAGTCTGTAGCAGGCTACAAACTGGGAGGCAGTCTTAGCCGCTGTTACTTGACCATGGATAGTCCATGCTGCTTCTTGTTGTGGTACCAACATGGGGGTGTGGTTATCCTTGACAATTATTGCTAGTAACCCTACTTTTGTAGTTTGTTCCATGTTTTGGGGCTGTAAAGCATGGTATGAGGTGTAATCTGGTAGTGTTAGGGTGCTCTTGTGAGCCTTAACCCAGTTTTCTGTTACAGGACAGATATCAACATTCTCCATGCTGAGGGGAGTTTAGACTGCATGCATCTTGCAGTTTAGACTTCTGGCATTGGGTAGCATTACATCAAGGTTCTTATCCCTTGTGATACCTATGGAGGTGGGTTTGTGTTTCGGGCCTTACCTATTCAAGGCACAGTGGGGGTGACAACAGCCTTTGCCAGTATCCTAAAGGCCAGGACTGATAGGTGCACGCCATCCCTAGCAGGTGTAGCATCGTGTCTTGCTCAGCATGTCATCCCAGGCTGGCACGCATTGGATCCCCTTTGCTAACAGCAATACTTAAGCCAATTATTGTAATTGATCATCTCATCTTCATATTGTGGCATCATGCTTGTTGATGGTAGGATGTTAGTCAGGGTCATCTAGTTTGCATATACTACATGGTGTTACATTGCTTAACACATGGCAATCATGCCTCAGGTGGTGCTGCAGGGCTGTCTATGTTGGATGCACATACTACACTCCCTGTAAATGTTTGATAGCAGGTTGTGTCAACTTAGGCATCCCTTTTACTATATGTGTGAGTCAGAGAGAGGTATCATTTTCAGGGTTCCTACTGAGCCAGTGTACGTGCTATGCATTGCCGCTTTGCCAAGGCCAAGGCATACTGGGCACGCCTCCTTCTGCCTACTGGGGCAGGCTCAGGTTGTTCCTCCTCCGAGTCATGCTCTGCCTGTGATTGGCTTGGCAATGGTGGGGGGCTGTTTGGCCCAGCCCTATGCTGGTCCTGCTGCAGCTGTTTATGTAGGATAGCACATACCATGACAATTTGGGTACATGTAGTTGGTGAGTACTGCAAGGCTCCACCAGATGTGTCCAGGCATCGGAACCATGACTTGAGCAGCCCAAACACATGCTCAATTACATTTCGTGTTTGTACGTGTGCCTCATTATGGCATTCTTGTTCAGGTGTGTGTGCATTTCTGATGGGTGTCATCAGCCACGGCTCCAGTGCATAGCCAGCATCCCCCACTAAGTGACCATGTGGGATGTCCCCATTGGCAAATGTCTGGTACAGCTGTGTCAAATGCCAGATATGGGAATCATGGTAGCTTCCAGGGCAGCCAGCACACACATTCATTATTATGCCCTGGGCATCACACATAGCCTGGCAGTTGATGGAGGGGAAGCCCTTGTGGTTAATGTAGGCCCTACCCCACTCACCGTCTGGTGCTTTGATGCGTATATGCGTGCAGTCTATTGCACCCACTACCTCAGGGTATTCCGCTATTTGCTGGAAGAGACACATATTGCTGGCCAATACCTCACAGGAATTGGGGAAATGTACATGATCACCGACATGTGCTGACATGGCATCCAGGAACTGGTGCAGTACCCTGGATGCTGATGCCTGTGATATCCCCATCATATCACCAGTTGGTCTCTGGAAGGTACCTGTTGCTAGTATTCTTAGGCCAACACATACCTTGGTTTCCACTGGGATGGGTTCCCCTCTGTTGGTTCTGTGTGTGAGGCGTGGCCTGCACAGCTCAACAATTTGCTGCAGGAGGTCTCTGTCCACTTTATAGCGCTCCACTATCTCCAGCTCATGTAACCCCTGGTAGGTGACCCTGGGCCTGTACACTCTTCTCCGTCTCCTCACTGTGGGTTGTCCGGCAGCATTTGCATAGTCACCACCCTCAGCAAGTTGCATATGTCTCCTTATAACAGCTATGGCAGCCCCTAGCATTTTTGGTTTGAGTGAAGCTTTTTCAGTTTTCACTTCTAATAGCTTACTCCTCTGTTGCAGTGTCTCTTGAGAGAAAATTCTGCACTGTTGTTTGCAGAGTTTTAAGTGCTGGGCTGGGCTACTGTTCTGCCTGTGTAATTGCCTTCTTCTGATTGTTTTCACCTGCTAGCTCTGCCAGTAATCCCTGCTAGCTTCCTATTATTTCCCATGCTTACTTTTTCCCTTCTGTTTCCTCAGGGGGGAGCGACGCGCATACCAGCGAAAACATGCTCACAGTGGCTAACATGCACGCACACATGCTTAGACGGACTAGAATCTGCTTATTCAGGTTAAAATGTGTGCACACCAGTGCAAACAAGCTTACAGGTGTTTAAACAGGCTCCTACATGCGTATTCTGCCTTAAACGCACGCACTCACACTTACACGCGCACACTCTAGCTTACTCGTGCCCACCAGCGTGCACACGCACGCATGCATGCCCTGCAAGAAACTTTGGTGTTATCCATACTGTACACCTTCCATTTCTTGGCTTTCCCATGCCTAATTGTTGACACTCCTCTTTCCATGATGTCTGACTGACAGCTTTCACATGCCACTGTGCTCCAATGAGCAGCATTCCTTTCATACATTCCCCCCTGTGATGTCACATATCTCCTACTCTGTTACTCCCCCTTATCCTACTCCTACACTGCACGGAATGTGCTCATTTCCAATGTAACAGTACGATTCACTATCCTACCACTCATTTACATAGGATTGCCTACTAATGCTTAGTTACATGTCTTACACTCCGCTTCCCCCCTTAGCAACCCCTACTCGGTGGCCATGTTGTTTTAGCCTGCTATTCCCTTCCATTGTAAATTCATGCTTTGCATAAACCCACATTTGTGGGTTTCATTTTTTTATTTTTCTGTTTTTTTATAGCGCAGCCCGTTTGCGCGGCGCTGTGCTACGTTTAAACATCAGCAATCGCCGAAAAAAAAAAAAACATTTTTATTTTATGTTTGCATCAGGGTACGTTGCCAGTGGCCACATATTTGGCCATTGGCATGCTGCCTGGGACATTTGCAACCTTTATTTGGAGCTGACAAGGCTCCATTGTGTTATTTGCAGAATGGTACTCAGTTATCAACTGAGTACATTTCTGCAGATAACACGGCTCTTACACGGGCAGGTTTCTGCTTCCTGGATCGCGAAATTACCTCATTTGCATGCCTTTCGGCTGCAAGTGAGGTAATTAGCATATCTGCACCCTGTCCGTGTAAGAGCCGTTTTAGGTGCTCTCTTTCACGCACATTCAGGCTGTTCCTGGATCGCGATGGCTGCATGGAGTCTTACACTACTCTTAGACTCCGTGCAAGCCATCGTGAATCCTGCCACATATCTTTTTGTAATATAAGAAAAAGAAAACTCTGTGGTATCCCTTGAAGTCTCAGAAAACGCAGTATGCAACCTCTACTGGGTCGAAAACAAACCAAGAAGAAAATTTGCAGTGTAAAGAATTTTTTTTATATATATAAATAAGGAATATTTTGAAGCTTTTCATTATACTCACCTATGATCCCTTGTTTGTGTGTTTCATTAAAGATAGTCCACAATAAGTACTATTTTCTATTTTATTATTTTGTACCACATATTTCACAGCTTGATTTTTATTAATGAACTAGGTGCTTAACATAATTCAGGAATTGAACATCATACCCCCTACACTGCAAAGTTTCTTCTTCGTTTGTTTTTGTAATATAAGCATGCATAGCTCTACTTTTGGATATGATCCTGTATAAGAATGCACACTGTCATCTAATTCCCATTAAGCTTTGCACTGACAGGTAAACATCATCTTGTAAAACATGCTCAACACCCAGTTACACTAGGTGTCTGTAGTCTGATATCACATTGTAAGTCTGAAGCACCCAGGAAGGGGGAACTGCCTAAACGGGAGCTCTGAATACAGTGAAGTAAGCAAGAGTTGAAGTCACTACTGAAATGGGCTAATACGTTACGGTACATGGAAGGGATTGGTGGAAAAGCTCATTAGGTGAGATCACTGAAGACAAGGATGTTGCCTTCATTAATGAGGATCATCCTCAAACAATATGATTCCAAAGGACAACTACATACTAAACTCAGCTTTTCTCATCTCAGAGTAAATTTTTCTGTCTACTAAAAGATCTCTGGACTTGACACATACAGGTGAAACTATGACTAAGCTGTTCCTCTTTCAGTTTATTTTATTCATGTACAATTCTGCCTCCTCAGTGTAACTTTTATATGTTTGCACAACACCTCACATTACTTTCTTTAGGAATTTATGTCAGCACTTTAGATATCTCATCACCCATTTTACTGCAGACTTTTGGTCCAGGAAAGGTCATCCATCAAGATGCCAGTAGACTTGCTTTCTCTCCATACCACTGCAGCCATAAAATAAATAATTGTGAGAAAAATATCTTAAATTCTACCACTTTACAGAAACAAGTCAGCCGTGTTACTATCAGTATTAGCTATCAGTTTATAGTCACAGCTAACTGAGTAGCTCAGGCAGGAATGATAGGAAATTTGACTAAGTGAAAGACTTTTCTGCAACTAAGAAACTATTGCTGTTTACAACAGCAATAATTTAGCTAAAGCTGGAAAGCTACAAAAGCAATGGCCCATGAATGTTTGCTTGTGAAAGGGAAATAGAAATCAAAGAATGCCACTCAGAAAACTGTACAGATTCCTCTCCTTCCAAAGTTTCTCAGTGTAAACCTAATTCCAAATACTCCCATCCTTAGTACACAGAGAGAAGAGAATCCAAGGAACTGCATCAAAATACCAAACACAGGATTCATTTTGTGATGATGAAGCCTTAGCTGCAAAATGGAATTGTATTACTACAACAGCTTCCATCGGGCCATTTTGAGATAGAAAAACATTCCAAATTAATAGTAACAAATCTGAATAATTTAAAGATCTTAGTACTAAACAATAGATCAAGATAAGATAAAAGCAGATCTGTTTTCAGTTTCTGAGTGCAGATTCTTTATTTTGTTTTTGATTGATTGATTGATTGATTGATTGATTGATTGATTGATTGATTGATTGATTAATTTGACATTTGTTGACCGGGATAGTCTGATTGAGCTTGGGCCCTTTTTCAGCAGAGGCTGGGGAGAAAAGCTCTGCAATACAAGTTATGCAAGTAAAACTTTAACAGTACAAATTATGCTAATAAAAACAATCACAGGAGTGAAGTAACATATAGTAAACACAACAGAAGATTGTATAATGGAAGGATGAGCAGATGTCTGTTACAGTACTAGTAAGAGATTTCAGCAAATGAGGCATTTAAACTACGTTGCAAGTATTGAGGAGGATGGAAAGAACAAAGTGACAAAAGGAGACAATCTACAAAATTTTAATAGGATAGAGTTAGAACAGATAGCATAATTGTAGGAAAAGAGCAAGTAAGAAGGAGAAAGAGGGAGGGAAGAGAAATTTTAGAGGGGGAGAGAGGAAAGTATTTCAAGTGGGATGATTGCAGTGACAGGACCAGGTGCTGTATGGCTTGCACCTGTCACCCTTAGGCTTTTGAATACTGGCCAAGGCTTTTGCCGCCCCCACAGTGCCTTTTTTAGGAAAGGCTCAAAAGACAAACCCACCACCGTAAATAGCACAAGTAACCAAAAACTGAGGGTAATGCTATTCAGCGCCAGAAGTCTAAACCTCAAAATGCATGCACTCGAGGCAGTACTCAGTATGGAGAACATCGATATCTGTGTAGTAACAGAAACCTGGTTTAAGGCTCCAGAGAGAACCCCAGCACTATGTGGCCCACCTAATCACAAAAGGGTTCGCATTTAGAACAAAAGAGGTTATTGTGCCCCTCTACTCATCACTCATCAGACCCATCATAGAGTACAACTCCCCATTTGGCATGTACCTTACAAGACACCTGCAACAGCTGGAAAGACCACAGAAGTACCTCACCAAGAAGATTACAGGCCTCAAACAGATGCCCTATGCAGCCCAACTGAAGAAACTCCAGCTGTACTCGGTTGCATACCGCTTACTCAGAGGTGATCTCTGCATGACATACAAGGCCATGTCCAACCCAGAATTGATGGACATGCTCTACCTAAAAAAAAAAACAAATCCCCGAGAGCCACATGCTCTAGGGATCTAAACCTCACCACAACGATAAATATAACATGCTGGAGGGATAGATTCCTGTCCCAGAGACTCCCCATGCTTTGGAACAGGATTCCAATCTACAGCAGGCAGAGCCCCTCACTAACACTCTTCAAGAGATACCTTGACAAGTGGATGGAAAACAGAAAATTTGCCCTGGGGATGACTGCAGTGGCTCTGCTGAACAGACGCACAGGGAACTAATGGCTCTGCTGGACAGAGGCACAGGGAACTAATCTAAGGGGACGGCGAAAGCCAACACATTCTGGCTAGGCTTATTGATGCCCTTGGGCAGATAGCCTAGTACTTACCTATGAACCTACGAACCTATAAGTAATTTCTGAGAGTTATCTTGAAGATATGATGATGGGAGATATTTCTGAGGGCCATGGGAAGCTTGTTCCAAGAGAGGACAGGAAGGTAGCTGTACAGGTTTTGTCCAATTGATTTTTTAGGTTTATGAATCTGTAATAAACATTGGTCTGAGCTTCTAAGGAAACATAGTGGGTTATAGAGGTAGACAAGAGAGGATATGCTGGGGCAGGAGGAGGGCTTGTTCAGGATAGTGTGGATGATGAGAAGTTGAGTAAGAGCTGGTTAGCAAACTCTAGCCACCTGAGTGTTTGGAGAGCCTGACAGTAGTGAGTGTTTGGTGGAAAATTAGTTACAAATCTAGTTACTTTGTTGTAGGTGGTTTAATGTTTGGACAGTAGAGAGGACAGTACGTTAGTTAAGAATTGAGAGCTGTAGAAGAGGTTAGGGAGAAGATAGGCCTGGGCAAGTAAAATTCTGGAGTTGGGAGTAACGAACCTTTTGTTTCTATAGAGTAGGCTGAGCTTTTGTTTTTTTTTTTAATACAGTGGTATACATGGAGGCCAGATTTAAGTTAGTCATCAATTATTACTCCCAGGAGTTGGTATGGGGTTTGAGATGGTTGTGGTGTTAATGAAAGAGATGATGAAGGAGGATTTAAGATGGGAAAGAGATATGAGTAGGAATAGGAGAAGTTGTGTCTTTTTAGGGTTTAGTATGAGTTGGTTGTTGGTAAGCCAAGTTTCAGTGAGGTTAAAAGCGGTTCGAGATAGGGTGAGCAGTTCAGAGGGGCTGTCAGCAATGGTGATGATAGTGGAGTCATCCACGTACTATATGAGGGATGACTGAGGACAGGATGTGCGAAGTTGGTTAATAAAGATGTTGAACAGAAGGTGGCCTAGAATTGAGCCTTGTGGAATGCCTATTTTTGTGGGGAGAAAGGGAGATAGAGAAGAGAGCCATTTGATGGATTGCTATCTGTTAGTGACGTAGCTGGTAAACCAGGAGATAGTTGATAGGGAGAGGCTTAGTTAAGAACATTTGGAGAGGAGGATGGAGTGGGAGACAGTGTCAAAGGCTTTGGATAGATCTAAGAAGAGGCAGGACACTAGTCTATTATTGTGTCTGGCTGGGGAGATGGAGTTAGTAAAGGAGATGAGAGCAGTAGAGGTGCTGTGATGGGGCGAAAGCCATGCTGGGTATGGGTGATGAGGTTTTCTTGAGTGAAATAAGCCAGGAGTTGTTTATGAATACAATGCTCAAGGATTTTAGAGAGGGGTAATAGGGCAATAATTAGAGAGCCCTACATAGATTATACCTTTGTGGATAGGTATGGTGTAGAATTTCTTCCGGAGAGTAGGGACAGTGGATTCACTGACTGAGCGATTGATGAGGATGGAGACTGGGCATGCTATGGAGTTAGCAACGGCCTTTAGGAAAAGAGGTGGCAGGTTCTCAGCTGATGGGGAACCAGATTTAAGTTTGAGAAGAAGATTTCTAATGTAGCTATTAGGGATGAGATTTAGTGAGAAAGGGTGGTTTTGTAGAGAGGTGGTGCTGGGAGGTGAGGAATTGGATGGGTTAGAAGTTAGCATGAGCTTCCTGATGGTATCGAAGATGGAAGCAGTTTCTTGGGATGAATTATCAGGGCAGGTGTTTGGAGTTGAGGGATTTCCAGGGTGGAGAATTTGGTTGACAGTATTCTAAAATTTGGGGGGATTTCCAGGTTGTGAAGTTAGGGGAGAGTGGTAGAAGTTTTTTTTATCAATGTTTATGTGTTTTTGGCCAGTTTTCAGAGTTCCTTATATTTTTGGGAGTGTGTGAGAGATTATGTATTTGCTCAGAATTTCCATGCAGAATCTCTCTTTTTGATGAGAGACTAGATTGACTTGGTGAACCAGGGACACCAGCATGATTTGACTCTGACAGTTCTTGGATGTGCTAAAGAGTTTAGAGTGGTTAGGAAGATGGAGTTGAATTGAAGAGCAGCTGCATCAAGAGGAAGGTGGGACATGAAGGACCAACAATTGCAGAAAGATGGTTGTTGAAAGTATCAGGGTTGAAGTTGGTTAGCTTACAGCATTCCTTGAATTTATGAGGTCAAGTGAGGTGGGGGAGAATCTTTGGACAAGTATAGGGGAGTGATCACTAATTGAGTCAGGCAGGGTTTCGGGGTGATCATAGAGGTTAGGACAGGAGACTAGAATCCAGTCAAGGATAGAATATGTGTTTGTGAGCTTGTGAAGAAAAGGGGGCGAAGAGATAAGTTGAGTGTAGACATAAAAGTGTATACTGGTAGCGGAGGGGTTAGAGATGAGGGCAAGCAAATTGATATTAACATCACCTAGTATGATAGTTTCATTTGGTATACTATCAGCTGTACAGTGAATAATCTGTTCTAGTAAGGGTATGTTATCTCCAGGGGGTATGTAGATAGCAACTATTGTTAGGGTTTTGTGGTTGTTTAGTTTGCTATAGGCAATGATGATTTCAGCTGGGTGAAAAGAGGGGGATGGGTTAGTTACAGGGGGATAAGGTTAGGAGGTCAGAGTACATAATGGCAACACCACCCCCTTTTTTGTGTGTTCTGTCATTGCGTAAGACGTTATAGCCAGAGGGGAGATTTGCATGGTCTGTGGTGTGTGGTTTCAGCCATGTTTCAGAAAGAGTGATTATCTTAAGGGAGTGCTGGGCTATCCAAGAGTGGAATTCAGTTGCCTTGTTAACAATGCTATGGGTGTTGATGGAATAAAAGGAGAGATGTTTGAGACTAGGGTTTGGTACTTGCAGGGGTGAGTGAATATTGTTGGTGGGAGTAGATGAGCTGTTATGTGGGCCTGAGTTGAGGTGACTGTCACCTGAGCATTGAAGGATTGTACGGAGGTGGAGTAGAAGTGAAATAGTGGGATAGGCTGGGAAAATTTTAAATTTGTGTTTGTAATGTGGAAGGGCCTTAGGATGAAGTCTGATTTTGGGGAGAGTTCACTGCAGGAGAGGAAAGTGGGTGCTATGGGAGGGGAGTAGTGGTTAATGGTGTTTATAGTGTTGGAGGAGGTAGAGGATTAGGGATGTAGGTTAAATTGAATGTGATAGAAGGTGAGATATGACAGTAGAATAAGAAGAAAGGGTAAGAGGAGATGAAGGAACATACTGATGGGTAAGCAGTAATATGGGGAGTTTGGTGTGTGAGGGAGTGAAGGAAGGTGAATGGGATTGATATAAGAGGAGGGGGGATGGGAGAAATGATGTGGTTTGGAGGTGTAAGTTAAATAGTGCTTGTTGGTGGAAGGGATCTGGGTAGGAGGGATTAGACACCTCCTAAATACTCCTTTAACCTAAAGACTTCCATTCACTATGTACAGGTCCTAAAGAAATCAAATGTGTATGCATGATCAGAGTTGTAGGAAACTAACCCTTCTGACTTTGGCAACCAAAAGGTTACTAAAATGCAGAAGCAAATTGGTTTCCTAGTTTCATTAGATATAGAAAAAAATTGAGGCAGGCACACAGTTATAATGAGCACATACTCAAGACAGCAAAAGTTTCATTTAGTCTAGAGTGTGTAGTGAGTTAGTTTTCCAAGTGCCTCTTTAGCAAATATTTTAATAACACTCAAATTCCAGGTAAAATTTATTTATTTATTTATTTAATTTAACATTTTTACAGGGAAAAACCGACTTGGAATGAGCCAATATTCAGCAAAGGCCCAGGGAGAAACACTCCAGATGTATGTCTTTGTAACATGGGAGGAAAACCAATTGCCCAGAGGAAAGCCACAAGAACGCAGGGACATACAGACTCTGCACAGAAGGCACCCCAGCCAACAATCAAACCAAGGAACCTCTTGCTGTGAGGTGACAGTCTTTGATATATTGCCACCCATGGGGGAAGAAGAGGAGGAAAGCAGAATATGGTATCCTTAAGGCACTTATTTGACTCTCAGAGGCCTGCCGTGATGTTCCAAGAGGATCAAAAAAGCCTGCTGTATCATTAAAGTCTAGTGCTTATAAAACAGTGTAGCATTCCAGTGATAGATGCCATCTGATGTTTTTGGCCCAGACACAGAAACAGGAAGAGAAAGGAATCCAAACACTTCCACTATGAATGGACGAAGGCAAATGCACTGAGGATTGGAATCCCTGAACTGCATTTGCTGAAAAAAAACACCTGAAAAAACACTTTTTAAGTGTTGGTTGCAGGGGCAAGCTTCTCTGCACCCCTTGATATGGAGGCATGTCCCTCACACCCCTGAACTTACATATACCAACTCCATGGTTGCACCAATATGAGGAAAGGGAAATGCCCCCAAAAAAAGCATCACTGCTGACACAACTTGCTGGCAGTGATTTCCTATGGACGATCTCCGATCTTTAGTGGGTTGAACCTTGGGCAACTGAAGCTCAAGAGTTCAGTCCTCATCCACCAGTAGAGTAATAAGTCCAATGATTCATGCATACAGAGTGGTGCCAAGAGAAGGTACAACCCCCTGAACAAGGGTAGGGCTTGCAATCAGCTACGGAACTAGATTAGACCCAAAACATCACTTCACTTTTTCTGGAATAAGGACAACAATATGGCAGCATGTACCATCTTGCTGGATGAGTGGTGGTTTGTTTATGGAAGAAGGGATAATAGGAGTGCTAGTGCTCATAGCCTCAAGGCCTTGAAGAAATGGTGTTTGTAAAATACAGCTACACCAAAAGAAGAACTGGTATCTCAGCCAAACCATCCCAGGTAAAAATAGATGAATATGCTTACTAATACTACACAGAGAGGGTAATTCCCCTTGCTTTTCACAATCACTGAATTGAGGTTTGCTGGATTATAATTAACAGTCCATGAGTCAATCACAACCCAATCAATGAAAGAGACAACTCCCATTTACAGATTATGGTTTAAACTGTCATTGTTTACAATAGGTACAGGTAAGGTTTGTCACATGCAGTTTGCCTGGTGCTTCTGGAGAACATTTGGGAACTGTTGTGCTGCTCAAGGAGTACTCCAGCTCTTTTTATACATCACAGACTGGTTCCATTTATCTGAATTTTTTCCCAATTGAAATGCCATACTTCACCTCAAAAGAGTCATGACCAGTGATAAAAACACAAGTTAGAAGTCCTGAGCATCTCTCACTTTCTCCAGGAATCCATACACTACATAACATAGATTTAATTTGCAAGTAAAGCACTTCCTGAAATTGTATGTCTGTTGAAAGTATATTTTTTGAGATTTTCCTTTCAGAGCTGATAGGGGCTGACCAAAGGTGTATTTTACTTTTTCTGCCACAAGCATTTCTATGGCAGACAAATCGGTCATCATGTAAAGACGTCTGGAACTCACCAAGGACTATGACATCATTATTTCCAAAGCACCACCTTTTTTCGTTATCCCTTCCTTCAAACTGTGCACAGCTTTGATCTGCATTTGCTCTTTCTCTGAAGTGGCGCGACCTCAGCATTATTATATGTAGTGGTAAGAGGTGTGGCTGCAAAGTCCTACATAGTCAGTGCTAAAAAAGGAGTTTAAAGTAGTTGACTTCTCTGATTTTTGGCAATCCCCAAAATGTTCAATTACTATATGCAGTCCTGGATAAGTTTTTCTTTCTGAACTTTCCAGAATGGGGCAGTGAATTTTATTTTAAATATTACAGAACAACCCAGTAAAGCGATTTTGACCCTATTTGCATTACCACAGTGATCCAGCAAACCCCACAGTGGTAAAAAGGGGAAGGACAACTGTCATTATTGGTTGCCAGTGCAGTGCAACAAGGCTCAGGTCTCTTTTCAGATGTAAGGACTGATAGCAATAGCTTTAGACTTAGTAAGTCTAATGATGATTGCACACAGGTTAGTATGTTCCTTTCAATCTCAAATACAAAAGATCTCCACAAAGGGTCTGACTCAACTTATATCATTGGGAAAATAATAGTTTGATCATCAGTATTAATTAATGTAGCATGGTAACTCTTAGAAAGCAGGTGGCCCCTGACACCCATTGTATTGTGGGGAAATGCACTTAAGACAGACTCATTTATTAAGGACTTAGGTACAGAAATAGCTAGGATCTCATTGTTAACCAAAAACTTACCATGGTAGGAAGGAAGGTCTGCATTGTGATCCATATGACATTCAAGAACATCACTAGCCACTCCAGGAGATCATTATTCCACAATTTGCTTTAATCTATAGCCAGTCTTATCACATAATGCCCCCTTCTGCAATCACTTAAACACCTGATTCATCTGTAGGATCATAGGGGGTTACTAGGCCCTGGGGCCCTTACAAGCCTAACCAAGAGTTTATCCCCAAAAAGAAACCTCAGTCAGCACCCGTTGCCCCTGTCAATGAGGGACACAGGTGGAACCCTTGAGACAAATCTGTGGTTTCCCATCCACTCATCAAGGTTGCATTTGAGGAGGGCCAGCAAGGTGCTCTGTTTGACATGTATGGGAAGTCTATTCCAGAGACGGGGCAGCCTCTGGGAGACAAACCTGTCCCTCCAGCAGGTTCTGTTGATATCGCACATTAGATTTAGGTCTTTCAAGTGGGTAATGCGTGAGGAGTTAGACTTTTGAATATAGAGCAT
Organism: Protopterus annectens; assembly: GCF_019279795.1. NCBI lineage: Eukaryota > Metazoa > Chordata > Ceratodontiformes > Protopteridae > Protopterus > Protopterus annectens. The sequence goes on along the minus strand of NC_056737.1, from coordinate 1,932,934,065 downwards.
CTCTAGTCGGGCAGGGTCCCAGATTGCCTTGTAGGCGAGACAGGGATCACCCCTGAGCAATCTGTATGATACCGAATAGAGTAAAAGTGATTTGAGCCTGTCCACATAGGACAGGTGCTGGAGGCCATGGATTCTCTTTGTGAGGTATTTCAGTGGCCTTTCCAGTTAGTGCAGATGTTTGTAGAAGTATATACCAAACGGGGCATAGTACTCAATTATTGGTCTAATGAGGGAGGAGTATAGAGAGGTAATAACCTTCTTTTTTCTGCATGCAATCCCTTGACTTATGAGATGGACCATGTAAAAGGCTTTTCTGACCACTGCTGCTACATGATGGTCGAATGTGAGGTTGTTATCAACCTGAGTGCCCAGGTCTCTCACCACAGGTTGTGTGCTTAGGGGGTTGCCACTGATGTGGTAATCAGTAGGGGGCCATGTTTTTGCCGAATGGTATGATGATACATTTTTTTGAGTTTAGCTTGAGGTAATGACTTCAGCACCAGTCATTAGTTCATAGATTTGCTTTCTATCCTCATTTGTACTAGGACTGCATTAACTTTGATCATACTCAAGCTGTGCACACTGTATAAATGAAATGTTTCCCTTGGACAATCCCTAATTTTCTATTAAGATTGTGAGAGCAATCAATGATACATTTGCTTTTGGCTCCTACAACACCTACTCTCTGATAAGATTTATTTTTCTTAGTTTTATAGGGTTTATCTGTCTGCCGCATTCTAGTACCACTGTGACAATTTTCTAGAATACCTGTCAACCTCTTAGTGCAAAAAAATCTGGTCAAAGCCCCCAAGATAGGGATACATTTTAAATATTGCTCTTATCAACTTAGAAAGTTACTAGAATAAAAGGTATTGTACTACTATATATTTTCTGAAGGATATGAAGTCTGAAACTCAAATGACTGTCATTATTTAGTGAATTTGGTCCTCACTGATTTGCCACAAAATCCAGAGAAAACAGATACTTTGAGGAACAGTCCAAAAATATGAGTACAAATCTGGACATTCTGTGCAAATCTGGACAGTTGAGAGGTGTGTTTTCTAGTTTAAACTCATTTAGAAGCTGTGTATTTTTACCAAGGTGCACAAAAGTGATGCTTTAGCTATGAGCCGCCAGTGTTCAACTCAACAAAGTCTCACCAAATTCAGCTCACCAGAAGCTCGAGTAGTTAAAATTTTTAAATAAACTGTATTTTGAGGAGGCAAGCACCTCTGCATCCTACACCCACTTCTTCTTCTGGCTTTTTCCTGGTTAGGGGTCGCCACAGCAGGTCACCTGTCGGCTCATGATTGGCAGTGGAGTTTTTACAGTGTCAGGTTGCTAGCCTGGCACCAAACCTTCTACAGAAGGCACACACATGTATGCACTCACACCTAGGGCCAATTTAGAGTGTCCAATCCACCTACAGTATGCCTTTGGGAGGAAACCAGAGAAAACCCACGCGACCACAGGAAGGACATGCCGACTCTGCACAGAACGCACCCCAGCCAAGGATCAAACTGGAAAACCTCTTGCTGTGAGGTGGCAATGTTAACTGCTGCACCACCGCGGCCATCTCTGCTTAGGAAGCAAGTCTCACCACATCCCAAAAATGCATATTTACCAATGCTGTGGTCAAACAAACACTGAAGAAAGGGAAAGTTCCCAAAACAAAAGACATTGCTGCTGGCACTCACTTACATACTGCACTTTTGTTACAGAAAACAACAAATGGGGTGCTGTAATTAACCAGAATGAAATATGACCACTTTATACTCAGTGAGGTATAGGAAAGTTAATTTTGACACATAAAAATTAGATTAATTTACCTCATGGTGAGTTCCTACTTGCAGGAAGACAGTTACAGCAGTACAAGCAAGGGGACTTTTATTAATAATAATGGAAATAATTCTAACAAAGAGTACATTGTGTACAATGTCATTATTAGTTCTCAGTTTACTTTGAAAACAACTGTTAGGGAAGGTATTATTTCTGTAGCACAAATGACTGATACACTAGATCTCTGATATCTGTCATGGCATGTGTTCAAGTCTGGCAAGATGCTCTTGAGCTGCTAGACTAGTACTCCTATGAACCTATAAATAGTGCAAGGGAAAAAATAAAACAATAGTTATGAAAACGGAAATGTTACTGCTCAATACTACTTTAGTGACAGGTGTATGAATGCAGGCAGTCAGAAAACCATGTCAGGTAGCCTATGCATTTGATCAATGCTGTATTATCAGCGTTGTGGTTCTGAAGCTGAAAATTATAAGGGGGGGCAATTCCTTTATTGAGTAAATAGCACAGGATTTCAGATAGAGCAGGAAAAAGGTGCAACAGGGCCTATTTCAGACAAGTGGGATTGAAGCTGCAGCTCCAATGACTCCTTGTTAATCTGGCTCTGCATATGTTAACGCATATATGTAACATGGCTGATAAATTAGAATATCAATCATTCTGCAGACTTTTCTTACTGTACTTATTTTTCAAGCACAGCATTGCACACAGTTTGCATGGCTTGAAGCACTTTCCAAGTTTGAATTCCTGACTGCATAATTAGAAGATAGTTAGTTGTCTTACTGTCCAGAGGACTGTGGCTGTGACTTCGTATGTGTGCATGTTTGCTTACATAATCATCTTCAGTGTAGCCTCCCTTTCTTCTGGTTGCTTACAGGCAGCTCTGTTTTTTTTCTGAATTCTTCAGAGCATAATTAGTTATCATTAGGAATAATACTGGCCAGAGGATTGTTGCTGTGCCTATGTATTTGTAGATGTTGGGTTATGTAATCAGCTTCAGTGTAGCTAGCTTCTCTCCTTTGTGGTTACTCACAACAACTCTGTTCTTTGTGTGTGTGTGTGTGTGTGTGTGTGTGTGTGTGTGTGTGTGTGTGTGTGTGTGTGTGTGTGTGTGTGTGTGTGTGTGAGTGTGTCCATGTGTGTGTGTGTGTGTGTGTGTGTGTGTGTGGATGTATGTGAGTATGTTTGAGAGGAGGCACTTTATTGTACTACCACAATGATTTAAGGCTCACTCAGTGGCAGCTACTGATGATCCTGTCATCAGAGCTTCCACTGTGACAACCCCTGATGTGAACCACATTTGGAAAGTTCCCTTTCTGGCACTGCACAAAATGTACAGGAGTCCCAATTCCCCATGTGCAGGCTGTAAAGGATGCACGTGGCACCAGCCAGTGGAGTAGGTGGCACAATGTGCCTTGAAGTGGGTTTTTTCTCTTCAGTTTTCCATTTTACTGTGCTGCAGAACCAATATTATAAGAGGAGGACATAAAAAGGTGTCATGATGGAAGCATCTCCGCTTTCGTGGTGACACTTTGTGAAACCCCCCACTTCTCTGTACTGAAGCACCAGGTTCCTCTGGGATGACAATGTCATCAGCATCTTGTGCCTTGCTTCTATAGCTTCCCAAGCAAGCAAGTTAAAATCGTTCCTACTGCCCAACACCAATTCTTGCAGATGTCCAAGCCATGAACTGAACTGTATTCACATGAGTCATTGTCAGGAATTTATACCTGTATGTCAGCGTAGCTGGATTCCCCACAATTACAAAGTATTCCAAATACTAGAGTGGCTATGCTGCAGATTATATTGAGTTTTCTTTCCTCAAGGCAACTTCCTTGCCATACAAATACCTTTTCACAACCATTTCCTAACTTAGGATACCCAATGTATGCAGCACCATTACTGTTGTCATGTTTGAATCCATTTTTAATTATCTGTTCAAAAGGCAGCTCTTCCCACAAGGGTTATTCACAGGCAGCTCTTAAGTCATGATTATACTCAAAACAGTAGTAATAATTTTACTAAACCAGGTAACAGCATTAGTGTAGCAACGCTAGAGATGAGATTAAGATGTCTTTCCTTGAATACTGGAACACAACACGAACAGCAAAAAATGTTTGACAAGTTTTTAATTCTGGTACCTCGGCCTTTGCCTTCTCCTGGAATACATTTTTAAAATCAAACAACACCCCTTTTATAACACATCCAATTAAGTGATTAAGTGATTAAATCACCTTATTAAACAATTGATCAATTGACATCAACCATAAATTTTCATTCTGAAGTTTCAAACTTCATTATTATAATGATTTCTGACTTCACTAATATAATTTCATGCTCCATTACATACAAGTGTGGTAAATCATGAATTTGCAAACTTTTGCTAACATTTATATGATACCTGAATCAAATAAATATATAAATACTTTCCATACATTATATGCACTCCATCTCATGTAAATTCTTTAAAATAATATAATGCTCACAATTGTGTGCATGTTATAAACAAACATTATAAAAAACACTGAACTAATGTGCATGAATTCCACTCTGAAAAAAATATAATTTTAAATTTCCATGTTCATGCCATTTGGAAAAAGGGTTTTAAAATTAAGAATGAACCTGGATTCCATTTCCAATAACTTATCATGAAAAAAACGCCTCATTACCAAAATTCCTAGGTTTCCCCAAAACACAAAAAATAAATCCCTCAGGAACCCCCTTGTGTTGCTCACAAAAATGTTTGGCCACAGGACTTTCCATTCTTTTATGTTTTATATCTCCCAAATGTTCAAGAATTCTCAGTTTGACCCTTCTGCTAGTTTGACCTATATACCACCTCTGTTTAGCACAGCCACACCCTATGATATACACTACCCCCGTGGAATTGCAATCATAACATTCTAGAGCCCTATACACTACATTATTGATTCTTGTGCCATCCAAGCTTTTAACCCTGGGACACACCTTACAATTTCCACACCTAAAGGTTCCCTTTCTAATATTCTCCTTGTATGTATTCCTAACATTTAATATTTCCTTCAAATTGGAATATCTGCTATAAGAAAAGGTAACTTTAGATGGAAATAGTTTTCCCACCTTGTCATCTCCAGTGGTAATGGGCCACAACTTCACTACTGACTCTCTCAATATGCAAGAGAATTGTGAATACTTGGTGACAAAATACATGTTATCAATTGACCTTTCATCCTCTGAACTAATCAACTGTGCACCAGAGCCTTCATTCACATATCTTCGACCCCTCCTGATGGTTTCCCTTAACCCAATTCTTGTTCTGCCTTGACTCTGGCCATTCTAATTTTTTCACTAGAATAACCCTATCCTTAAGTTTTCTTTCAGTATTATTAAATTCATTATTAATCCTTCTTTTTTCAGAAGTATTGACTCCAATGCGTTTAAACTCTCCAAATGGTAAGGAGTCAATGAGATGGTCACTATGCATGCTTGAAGCGTGCAAGAAATTCTCAGCTGCTGTGACCTTCTGAAAGGGTTTATACTGTATTTTATTGTCAAAACCCAAGTATATTTCAATATCCAAATATTGAATACTTTTGCCACCGATTACATAGGTAAAATCTACACCCCATGGATTTTCTCTAATTCCTGAGATAAATCCTTCAAAATCTTTAGGATCACCTCTGCACAGAAACAAAAGATCATCAATAAATCTTACATATTTTATTACATTATTTTTGAAAAATTCCCTGGGGTAGATAAAACAATTTTCAAAATGGGCCATGAACAGAATTGCATATGAGGGCGCAAATGCTGCCCCCATAGCCGTGCCCTCATTCTGCAGAAAATGCCTCCCCTCAAATTCAAAACAATTGTGTGTCAAACAGAATTCCAACAAATTGAGAATGTAATTAGTCCTAGGTCCTTCCCCCAACATTTTACCAACAGCTTCCAAACCCCAATGCTTATTAATACTAGTATATAAAGATTTTGCATCAACACTGGCCCAGTAAAAGTCCCGCTCCCAATCAATATCTTTTATCTTCGCACACACATCTTTTGTGTTCTTTACATGTGATTGTACCCTATCTAAGTGACATTTTAGCATAGAATCCAAGAATATCCCAATGTTTTGCAAATAAGCCCCTTTACCAGAAACAATGGGACGACCCGGTGGATTCCTAATGTCCTTATGTACCTTAGGAATAATGAAAAATCTAGCATTTTTTGGGTTCTTAACGTACAATCTTTTTACATCAGCAGATGTGAAAAAGCCCAACCTTTCTCCCCTCTCCAATAAAGATGTCTTTCCTCAAGTGTTCCAGCATTATATACCACAAGCACATCACAGTTCATGATTCTCTCCAAAGGATAGTAGTAATGTGGCCAATACATGTGACAGAGTCAGTATAGCCATGTTGGAGTCCATCTTTAAGTCTGTTTTCTATATGCTGCCTCCTCAAAAGAATAGTTGTTCACAACCATCTCATTAATCATGATTCAGTTTCAATTCAGATTGTGGCCCTACTGGACTCCCATGTTTTTTTTGGTCCTCTCTTTTCAAAGCAGCACATCACTCCACTCATAATACCTATTGAGAACTGCCTCATAATTCACAATTCCTTCTTATTGTTGATATTAATGTGGCCAAAACATGCATCCACAGCAATGTTCATGCCAGAGTCCTTTTACAATTGTCTTTCCTAAAGGCTGGCTCTAACACCATGATTATTGACAAGCAAGATTACCACTTATCTTTCACATTAACATAGGTGGTACATGAATATCACATTACATCCAAAGTAATACACATACACACAAATATATATATATATATATATATATATATATATATAGAGAGAGAGAGAGAGAGATATAAATATAGATTTATATGAATATATATATAATATATATATATGTATATATATATATATATATATATATATATATATATATATATATATAGATCTACTTTATTATGTCAACTTACCATAATGTTGGCTTTCATAAAAGCAAGACCACAGTGTCGAATCTAAAATTACGAACTCCCTGAACATCATATTTTCTCTCCGGGAAATTTACTACTTGGCCACCAACTATAAAATTACAAACTTAAACCCACCGAAGTGGGGGGGCTTTACCTCCCACACCCCCCCCATGTTGGGGGCTACACCCCATACCTCCCCCTATCTAAATATACCAACTCGAGATTGCACTACAGTGGAGAAAAGAGCAAAGTTCACCATGGTGGCCAAGTGGTAATTTTCCCGGTGAGAAAATACCATGTTACAGGAGTTTGTGATTTTAAAGATTCGACACTGTGGCCTCACTTTTATGAAAGTCAACATAATGAAGGGGATATATATATATATATATATATATATATATATTTTTTTTTTTTTTTTTTTTTTTTTTTTCCCATACACATTTTCACTTTTTAGTCTTATAGGCTGTTTCTTCTCCATATCTTAAACTTTTCTTGCTTAAATAAAAACTTGTAGTGTTAACCTTGCCAAATGTAGAAAGCCTTAGCTTTGCTGTATTCTATAGTCTTAGGACCACATTTTGCAATTTGCTGTTTTTTGTACTGTTACGTGTTACTGCCAAATATATTAACTTGCAAAGTTTACCAAATTGTATTTGTTGCTTCAGATAGTAAAAGTAATAATGAAGACATTCTCAAATGCCAGGTTCCTCTCTGACAGTAAAATTCTGTATACTCATTCATATCTTATTCTACAAGCAGTCCCATCTATCCACATCTGCTGTGATTCCACTCCATAATTACAGTTTTATGCTAATTTTCCTAACATGACCACATTTTTATACACTGATTCAGTAATCTTCCTAGTATGAGAGTGAATTTTGTATTTCTCAAGTGTGTCACTACATTTAGAATTAAAGCATTAAAGTGATTTTCCAAAAAGCTTACCAGACGTGCATTTTCTTCAGTGAGTTTGGAGGAATTCATGGGTACTGTATGCTTCAGATCCAAAAATTCTAAGATTTTATTATTGTCTTCATTAGTAATTTCATTATAATTTACAATAGTGACTACCTATCCAACCATCAACAAGCAGTGCAATGGCAGTTAAGCCTTTCTCAACTTCTCCCTGTTACCATAGGTGTCCCTCAAGGCTCCATCATGGGGCCCCTTCTTTTCTCACTATTTACCAACAAACTCCATACTTCCACAATTCATGCCTCTGTCATTCAGTACGCTGATGATTATACTTTGATATATTTAGCATCATCTCTACAACAGCTTCAACTTATTAGTCACGATTCCTTTTATAATGTTGAGAACTGGCTAAACAACTCTCAACTCATCCTAAACTGAAATAAAACAAAACTCATGATTTTCTAACACACTAGGCATACAAGACCCCTTCCCCCATTTAATATTCAATCCTTAAACAACACATACATCTCCCCTGTAATCCAGAAAAAACTAATTAGGGTAGTTATTGATACTAATTTAAAATTCAATATTCGTATTGCACAAACCATCAAGAAAGTACACAAAAATTGGGCAGCCTATATAGAAATAAACAATATCTTACCAATACCACAAAAGCTACCATTGCACAAACACATCTTATTTCAGCCCTGCTCTATGCCTCACCCATTCTCATTAACCTAAAGAAAACTGACCTTGCTAAACTGGAATCATGTTATAACAAATTTTCTAGGTTTTCCACAGACTCTCCTTTTAGGTCACACCACTGTACAGTACTCAAACAGCTGAAGTGACTCGAACTACCCCAACTTTTACTCTATAACCAACTCACTTTAACCCACAAGATTTTGAACCAACCCAATAAAATCCCTTCCCTTCAGAATCTCCTTCTCCCCTACACAAGCAACCACATCCTTCGATCAAGCAACAAATTCTTAGTAAAATCTGTCAAAGCCAACAACACTGCAGGTGACTCCCTCTTCTCAAACTATATAGGCAAAGTCTAGAATAACCTCCCTGCATATACAACAAATATTACTAACCTTCCACACTAAAAAAAAAACACTTAAGGGTATCTATCCAATTCCTGGCTACGTTCTTGTACTAACCCAGCATAAACAATACTTCTCAATCAGCATCTACTAAACACCAAATCCTATCTCATTGCTACAGAACCATATTGAAAATTCTCCTCCTAATACTACTAACTCTTCTGTCACTTTTTACTAACAAACCTCTCTCATTTAAGAGTATTAACATACTTATTGGTGCCTACACACTTGACAATTGTATTATAGTCAAAATACGAAACATGTCAATGTGACTGATATCTTCTTTCACATGGACTACTAGCTATATTGTAAATATTTCCACTGGCTGAAATGTGTGTTATTGAATATCTCATGATGTTTATTAATTGTGTGTAATTGTAAATTGTCTGTTTACTGAACTTAGATATGTTAAAACAAACCTCGGGATTCATGAAGCTTGTGCCAGGCATAGGCGTAGAGTAGGCAGTATAATGCCAAATATGGCCGCTGAGCGATTCAGGTACGATCCAATTCCACATGCACTACCAGCGTACGCCTGATCTGCGCAGCCCTTGGCCCAGGTATGCTAATCACCCCATGCACAGTACTGCACCATGCAAATGAAGGTACATAGCGATTCATTAAGTGGTGCAGGCATAGCATAAGCCTACAGAAATGTAAACCAAAAAAAAAAAACTGTTTACATTTTGCCAAATAGAACATCGGAGCTATGAAAGCGGACCAGGCTAATGTATTACAAAGTTAACATATGCCAATGGCTAAATATACAGCCAATGGCATAAGAAAAGATGCACAACACCTACAAAACAACATTTAATGTCATGTCCACAGTAACACAAAGTACAACCGCAGGGCATGTGTGCTCAAATGGGAACACAAGGAAAATATATACAAATGTCATAAAATCGCAATGTAATACAAATCATGATTTCACCATAATACTCAATGGTATGCATGGTACACCACAACCAAGCTGCAAGGGTTGCTAAGGGTCTGTGATGGTGTTCGGCGCAGTAACTATGCATTAGTAGTCAATGCTATGCAAATGAGGCAAGTAATAGTGAATCACAAACGTCCTGCCGGACTAAGGATGTACCATACGGCGCAGCGCTACAACACCGAGGAGTGGTTTGGAGGTATACATGACATCAGCAGTGGGGTTTGCCACCGTAGCTGTAAGCATATTGGAGCAATGCAAATCCAGGCTGCCCATTGCTAAGCAAAGCTGCAGGATAGGGGTGGGGATGTGGGTATAGCATCGTTTAGCTGAGAGCACACATGGTGCCCGAAAGCACATGTGTACGTGGATGAAAACGTGCCCAAAACCCGGTAAGTGAACGCACGCGCCGCGCACCACAGCTCAAACAGGAAGGTTAGGGGAAGAAGATAAGGAAAAGCCGCAGTAGGGTAATTGGAGTACAACTGAGCAATTAACACCTATTAACTCACAGTGGGCAATCGATGGCAGCTAACAAGTCTGCTAGCAGCAACCTGCAGAACAGGATAGGGGAGGTGTCGGATTGCAAAGAAAAGAGAACTGTCACTGCAGAGCAAAGCAAATCTGCAGTAGATTGGCCATAGAACACATTACGCAAGATAAGCCAGGTTTTGGAAAGTACAAAAGAAAGCAGGCTGTTGGATGCATGCCAGAAAATGGGTGGGGAAACGTTAAGAAATGTTAAGGGAAGGGCAAGAGGTAATCCACGGCAGCTAAATGTAATTCAACACCAAAGGCACCACAATAGCAGTAACTGTGGTAAAACACATAAGATACCCTATAGCTCCGATTGTAAATACACACCCTATGACATCATCAGTGTTCAAAGCACAATAGTATAAAGTGTGAAGGCACCTCACACACACCTGTGTATTCCCAAACACTGCATCATCGGTGTAAATATACGGGGAACTTTTACAATGTACATTTTGGGAGCTGCCATAGCTGTGATTCATCACCATGTGTTAGAGACTGAAGGTGTTGTGGAGGATGATGCTGACAACCACCGCAGGCCCCGGAGGAGGAGAAGAGTGTTCAGACCAAGGGTAACCTACCAGGGGCTACATGATCTGGAGATAGTAGAGCATTACAGGGTGGACAGGGACATCTTACAGCAAATAGCTGAGCTGTGCCAGCCATGCCTGAGATCCAGAAACAACAGAGGGGAACCCATCCCAGTGGACACGAAGGTATGTGTAAGCTTGAGAATACTAGCCGCAGGTACCTTTCAAAGGCCAACTGGAGATATAATGGGGATCTCACAGGCATCAGCATCCAGGGTACTACACCAGTTCCTGGATGCCATGTTACCACATGCCAATGAGCATATATACTTCCCCCAAACTCAGGAGGAGTTGGCCAGCAATATGCGTCTCTTCCACCATGTGGCACACTACCCGGAGGTACTGGGTGCAATAGACTGCATGCACATACATATCAAGTCACCACCCGGTGAGCATGGTAGGCGCTACATAAACCGCAAGGGATACCACTCCATCAACTGCCAGGTCATGTGCAGTGCCCAGGGCATTATCATGGATGTGTGTGCTGGCAGCCCTGGAAGCTTCCATGACTCACACATCTGGCATGCCTCACAGCTGTATCAGGTATTTGTCAGGGGGGACATCCCATATGGCCACCTTGTGGGGGCTGCTGGCTATACACTGGAGCCGTGGATGTTGACTCCCATCAGAAATGCACACACACCCATGCAAGAACGCCATAATGAGGCACATGCACAAACCAGAATCATCACAGAGCATGTGTTTGGGATGCTGAAATCACGGTTTCGTTGCTTGGACATATCTGGTGGAGCCTTGCAGTACTCTCCAGGCACGTGTGCCCACATCTTCATAGTATGTGCCATGTTACATAATATGATCGTGCGAAAACAGCTGCAGCAGGGACATAATGGTGAAGGCCCTCACAGCCCACCACAATTGCCAAGGCCATCACAGGCACTGAGGGATTCAGACCACGAACACCCTGTGCCAGCCCCAGTAGGCAGACGGAGGCATGCCCAATATGCCCACGCCTTGGCAAAGAGGGAATGTATAGCACATACACTGACAGTGTAGGCCCCTACGGACTGACACACCTCTCCACCAGCACACAAAGTAAACTGGATGGCACACACACACGACCACCTGTAAATTATAATGTATAGGTGGCCTACTGTGTGAATCCTACATAGGCAGCCCTCAACCATTGCACACACAACAGCTATTGGAACAAGGAACGTCAACACCTGAACAGTACACGCACCTAACAGCATATATTGATACTGTATGTATAGCTTCCTAGGTACATCGGTAGGTACATGCCCGATTGTCAGAGGCCAGTCATCAGCCGAGGCAAACAGTGTCTGCTGTTGCCACCTCATCGATTAACCAACTGTCCCTCAGTGGAGCAGAGCCAATTGCGGGATCCATGTGTGTGTAATCACTGTTCCCCACACACTCTGCATGGATTCCCTGGTGTGTTAATGAGGGCTCCATATTATGTAATCAGGGATGTAGTGGCAAAGCATGGGGAGTACCCATGACAGGTATCTGTCACCCCAGCATGCTCCAGTTGTGTGAAGGTGTAGCACATTATAGTGTGTGGCTCACTGTGACATAGATTCCCAATGCTGGAGCACATCCATTAAACATGAATTGGACATACCATTAATAGGTCTCATCCATATGTAAACTAACTGAGTTACACATTTGATTGCAGTATGGAGTAACAGCCATAGTACAGTCCACATACAAAACACCATAACACGTGTACAAATCCCAGATGCCCAAGTGGTAAAGGCACTGACTGTCATGCATGTTCCCAGTTCCACGTCCTGCAAGGGCCGTTATGTAATCCCGAAGGCACGAATAATGGATGTTGGATGCAGGTCATCAGATCAGGTTTAGCACACGTTAGCATGTTTATGAGTTGGCAAGTGCTGGTAAGCGTCGTTTAAACATGACTATACGGATATGCGCGAAACAGGGCTAAGCTTTGCTGAATATCGCGCAGATCACGGTCAGTGATGTCCAGAACAGGTGAAACTAGCATTATTCACCCCTGTACTAATAGTGCCTGCTCTGAAAGGTAAAATGACCACTGCCAGGAGTAGAACACACAATGATGTACACAATCACCTAACACTAAGCTACCCAAGATGTACCAATGGCAGGTGTGTATTGTGACAGGGTACAACACAAATGTACGGAGTTCAGGAAACAGTATACACCGCCATGTACATAACGAAAAGTGTGTTCACTCTCCCTCTCACTCTCTCTCTCTCTCTCTCTCTCTATATATATATATATATATATATATATATATATATATAATAGAGAAAGAAAGGGTGATAGAGAGATATATGTCGATATATACGGATTCACCTATATCTGCAAATATATAGATAGGTCAACGACATGTACACAACCATGGAGGTACAAATAAATAGGATACTGCCAACTACCCGAATGTTTTACATACCGACACTCGTAATCACGAGGGTTAAAGACCGAAAGACCACAGTACCGGAACGCTAGAACCGCGAGTAATATTATCATGATGTTAAGGGACATTTAGTTATCGCTGCCGGTGCTGCGGTCCAGGTAGGTACTGTGTTCAAGTGTGTTTGTGATTGCTGTAGTCTGTGTAAGTGTGTGTTGAGGGTGCCGTGTGCGTTACAGTGGGACTGTAATGTGTGTGTGTGTGTGTGTTTGCATCGTGTATCTGTTAGTGCTAACTCGGAGGTAGATCATTACGGTAGGTGTGGTCATAGCTGGCCGTAGGCATACGGTTACCACCTGTCCCACTTTAAGAGAGACAGCCCCTCCTTGGGCAGTTGTGTCCTGGCAACAAATATTAAAAAGGGCAAATGTCCGAGATTGTAGGACATAATTATGTCCCATATATTATGTAATAGTTGCATTAAATAATTATTTCTGCATCTAAAATATGTAAATGTTACAAGAAACATGATAAGTAGCTAAAGTGCTACAAGAATAAGTATGTATTTAGGATAAAAGTACATTCTATCCTGTGTACTGACCATGGGTATGTGTCGGCCTGTAAACACCGATGTGTGTCCTGCAAATGTCCCACTATGGCCATTTGAAAAGGTGGCAACCAAAGCCAAAGAGGTTCAGTCACCAACACAACTGCAATGAGTGCAAATATCTGTGACAGAAATACACTAGACAGCTGTCATTTAGTAACATTCCCTTACATATCGATGTATTTCTGGAGGGATTGAAGTATCAACCTCACCTGCATGCTATATAGGAACCAATTAACAATGGCTCAATGTATAAGCCTGCAACAACCATAGTTTTAGTCTACTAAATGATAGGTCTTCAATTAGGGAAGGAGCCCACACACACATATGGAATATGTAGAAATGCAGTCCTCACAAACCTGTATATGCTATGTACACCCACCTACATCTCCCCCACACCCAAAACAATTGCAATACAGACTGTAATAACATCACAAACATCCACTCACTCAATTACATCTGCAGAAGCGTTAACATACCTTGTGAGAGACACACTTGTAATGGCACCATGTGAAATTGTAGCTGTTGTATAATGGAACAGACGGCGATATTACAGGTTTTGTTTGCAATAGTCCCTTATCAGACGGTTGAGATGACAGATATACTCACATGTAGAACCACAAACTCTAGCCGTCACACACAATCCATGGGGGACATGAATTCAAAATATCCGTGTCTCTCCAAATAGCAGTTGCAATTCCTCACAAAAAAACACATACAGGCCGTCTCCCTCGAAGGTAGGGCAAAAGGGCAATGCCCAAGTGGAGTATTCAATTATACTCTACTGTTGCCACGTTATTGGCGAATGGAGTAGCTGCACAGCTGATGTGCATGTAATAATTTACTCAGGAACACCAGTTGGCGGCAGGATACCACATGTTACAGGTATCTGCATATATAAGGATGCCTTGCCATACATTCAAACCGTATGCTCATACCATAGAACCGTTTAAACAAGAAAGGTGTAAGAGAGATATTTATGAAGACTCGGAACGCTAACAAGGTATGTAGAACACTCAGTATGTTAGTGCATGTAGAGCCTGTTTTGTGTTAATGAAAGTGTACACAATGCATAAAGTGGGAAAAGGTATTATGTAGTGATGTCTTGTTGAGCATAGTAATGCTTGTAGAAATTGTGTGTCCTGCTGTGGGCCACAAGGTAAACATCTCATACACCACAAGGGATGCTACATGAGGGCTTTAAACACAATTCCACACCACCCACTGTCAATGGTAGGGTTTGTCCAACAAGTACGTGCCATAACAGGGGATAGTATATGTTGATATATTCTCACAGTAGGCATGTGTATGGGCATATAACGAGAATAACATGCCTAAGGTGGTCCTGCTGTGCAAGTATGCTTTGCATTATGGGATAATGTTTAAAATATGTGTAATGTACAGTATTGTAGGTAGATATGTCAGATATTTTACACAGCATAACTGTTATATCATGCAAACAAAAGGTATGTCTATTGGCATGTACAATACACAATAACAGGATACATATGGCTTGTAGTCACGGGACAGTGTAACAGCATGATAGCTAATTGAAATGGAAGAGCTACTCAATTATCCATGCACAAAGGACATGTAATAGCTTCACAGGTTCATAGTTAGGTACTATGCTGTCTGGCCAAGTCCATTTGTAAGCCCAACTACAGTGTTTTCACTGGCGGCACCTCCCTAGGGTAGTGTCCTGTGTCTGTGAACAGCAGAGCCATTTGTTACCTGCACCTGTGTACAGTACAGCCACTGCAGTGATCCCTGGCATACATGTCTGTCACCCATCCACCCATTGAGGTATCTCATGAAGAGTGCTAGTGAGGGTCCCTGCTTGATGTACATAGGAATCATGTTCCAAAGCATGGCGAGTGTCCAGTTCAGGAATGTATCCCTCAAGCATGTCCCACTCATCGTTGCATTTGTGTACATATCCCTGACCATGTTGCTCTCAGTGGCTTTTGCTTATGTTGCTTATGTGGAGTATATCCATCAATATTGTTGTGGACATGAGCCCTGTATGTTCAGCAGAGGTCACCCCTGAGTATGCAGTATGTAAATGTGTACAGTTGTGGTGTCTGTAGTTGTGCTGCATACGTCATCCTTCAGAGGTCAATAATCCCCATGGTGTGTTAATGTTGTGGTATGTAAAGCCATTGCTGTTCTGTAAGGTACACCCCAAAAGGAGTGTTGTACCCTTGAACGTGTTTCATACGTCAGGAGTATAGAGGTACAATGGGTGCCTTTGTTCCAGCTACAAACCCATTACAGATTAGGGTGGCCATGTAGAAGGATATCCACGCCACATTGGCAATATGGTTATCAAAGGAGTTGGTGCTATATACGTGTGTACTAAGATCCCGTATAATGCCACATGTATGTAGGGGACTACCACATATGTGATAGTCAGTGGGTGATTGGTGTAATCCAAAGGGGATGTCTATGCACCTTGTGTCATGCAGCTTGAGGCCATGTTATCGACACCAGGTATCCATCACAGTGACACCCTTATGGAGGGTGTCTGTATCAGCTGGTGGATCAATCATGGCTCCTTGTTTGCAGTCGTCTGGAAACCTATTCAGGGAAAGTCCCTCTGTGCTAGCCTGTACCTCAGGGAAGCATATACCGAACATGAGGGGCCCTATGACCGAGGACTGGGGTATGCCAAGTGTAACTGAATTACAGTAGGTATTACGGTATGCTACCCTCACTGTGTGGGTCCTGTCCATGAGCCACTTTACATAACATCTCGAGACATAGGGGTCGATGTGCAGGTGGATGTGTATGTTGTCAATACCAGAATGGAGAATGGTGCTGAAAGCCAATGAGAGGACAAGGTAGGCTGTGTGGACCCCCTCACCGTCATCCACTACCCTGGTAACTGTATCAAAGGAGTCCACCAGGTGTAGGAGCCATGGTCTGGCCCTAACAAATCCAACCTGGGTGGTATCAAAGGTCTGGAGCCCACCAATGTCTCTGTGAATGACTTCCATAATGATGTGCCCATAGCCTTGCAGAACAGTCCAGTCAGGTGTATAGGGCAATAGTCCCTCTGGTCCATTGTGGCGCCACCTGTGTGGAGTGTGATAACTGTTGCTGTGTGCCATTCAGGGGCCACAATGCCTGATACAAGGCTATTAGTGAATCTGGTGGCCAAGTGGGGATCCATGTCGTTCTGAGGTTTGTGTAAATCGCAGCCTGGGATGCTGGACGGTCACATGGAGTCTGTATTCCAGGCCTTAGAGAGTGCAGGTTGGAACTGCATAGTTGTGACTGCAGGGACTCTGCATTGTTCCTGTATAGATATTGGCCCTGTAGGGAGTAAGAGGGGTGTAAAGTTAGCATTGAACCTATCTGCCAGGATGTTGCCAATTTCAGTCGGTTCTGTAATGTTCCTGCCTAACCGTCGTATGTCAGAGCAGATGTGGGTATTGCCATTGAGTACTGACATACCTCCATAATGCTTTGTGGTAGTCCTTGGAATGTGTCACAGTAATGTTTACATAGCTAGCTCTGGAGGATGTGATAAGGGATCCCGGATTCCTACTGAGGCTGACCAGGGAGCTACCCCACCCACGGGATTGTACTCCACTTTGCAACAGCCTCCACCTTTTGTTGTACATTATGTCCATGGAACTGGACCCCCCAGAGTGGCGTCCATTATCTGGTGGGTACCATCATGGCTCTGTTTGGGATAGCATGATCCATGCAGTCGTGTAAGTTCTAATGAAGTGCAGTGGTGTATGTTTCAGCATTTGTAACTACATTGTCCATCTGCACAGGTGTCATGACGTATACTACTGCTGTCATAAGATGTCTGAAGTAGGCCTTGTAGAAATCTTGTACTGTGTATTCCGTGAAGGGTGTGGTGCCGGGATGTGGATAACAGGGGTGATTAGCATATGTTTGGAAACTACCAACGAGGGGATAACCCCAGGTGTGGAACACCAGTCACATGTTGGTAATGTCCATGTCTAGGATATTGTTGTCCTTGGTGGTGGTGTGTATGGGTTGATCCAGCCGACTGGAGGTTATGAATCCCAGAAAGTGTTGGCCTAATGTGTTGGTACATGAGTAGGTATCCCAGTTAAGTGTGGGGTAGTGTCAGTCTCACATCAGTAGTTCCTGTCTGAACTCTACTGTCCAGTACACCAAGAAATGAGGGCCAGTAACCATGGGGTATGGTGTGGAATCCATAGCAAGTTACAATGTATATAGCAGTTCTGGCCACAGTTAGTTGCACGTGGATTACCTTTGATGCATTGTGCTAAGTAACCAGCCTGGAGGTGTGTACATCCTTGTGAAATATGGACACACCTCTACCGTGGGTGATCCGGTCCTGGTTACATGACTGAAAGGTGTGGTCTGCGTATAACCTGTCAGTGCAGGTGTGCTCTCTGGACCCTAGAGGCAGGTCCCAGTCACTGCAGAGATATCAAAGTGGTCCATTATAAGGAGTGCCTCGCCTATGTGCGTTAGAGATGAAGATGTCAAGCATTCAGTAACATTACCCCAGGTTTTGCTTGCCTGTTCCTGTTCTGGTGGTGAATGTTATTGGAAACTGTCCAAGACAGGCAGTATAGGAGCAGCAAGAGCCTTACATGTTATCCGTAATCCCAGGGCCGACAGGTGCAGGTCATCTGTGCCAAAATATCATGTTTTGTTGACCATGTCATTCAAAGCAGACAGATACTGGATGCCTTTGGAATGAAAGCAGAAGCATAGGCAACTATTGAAGTGAAACATTCAGTCGTTGTACAGTGGTATCAGTCTGGATGAATGCAGAATGCTTCTCAGGGCTTTGGCGATACCTTCCTGGGCTACAAGACCGGAGAGCTATTGCATGTCCCTGTACATGTAGTCCCGGAAGTTACATCTCAGGGCAGTCACACAACATAGAGAATGACAGTCGAATTGTACCTGGTGAGGTGTGGCATGAGTACATAGGTTATGTTGTGGATCCTGTTACCCGACAGCCAGATGTAAGTGACTATCGCCTTGTGTAGCCTGCTGAGTGGGACATCAGTGTGACCGCCTACAGAGTCACCTATGACTGGTGTGTTGGATATGTTATAACACCCTACTGGCTGTAGTTGATGGGCACACATGAGTCTGTGGGCTATAAGTAATTGGTGTTGTGTTTGGTGATGGGGGCTGCCTCTGTTGCCTACACAGAGAGTATGGAGAGGTTCTGCAAATGTCGTAGTCATACTATGTGTGGCCTGTGGTGGTGGAGATCTAGTGAGACTATGTGATGAGTGGGGTGTGTTGCAAATGTTTAACATCCCCACATGAATGTCAGGTTCAGTCTGGGTAGAGCATTACCCCCAGCATGGCTACATATGTGCATCTCCCACAGGCTGTAGTGTCGTATGTTGGGAGGTGAGCATTGACTGTGTACATGAGACAATTGCTATATTGCCTTATGTTTGCCATATTCATCATATAGACAGGCAATAACACTGGTAATTGACACTTGAACATGCCTGTATATTCAACCATGTCTCACAAGATATGTGAGGTACGTTTGTACAACAGCTGTTGTACAGTAAGCAAGCTGGGAATTTAAGTACAAACAGTGTACTTGTAGGAAATGAGTTGGAATGGGTGCTATAGTAATTAGTAGCTCATGAAGTGCTTACATGTTCTGAACAAGTGCTGAGCAGGACTATGCAATACAGATAGGGTGTTGGATAATATAAACCCATTGCAACCCACAAGTGGAGACGCCAGTCATAATGGGAGGCACTGCACTATTACCCTGATGAGTATGGTCTGCAAGTCCATGAACCTTTATCAACGTAGATGTTAGCAGTACAGATGAAGATGACAGTATGGATGATTTCACACTGCATAGCATACCTGTGACAGGTCATAGGACATCATCACCCATACTGTGTTCCAGCTACACTGAGTATACTAGATGTACCTTCGTATGTCGCAGGAGTGTTCTACCAGTGGCCTGTTGATAGAAGCAACACTACAAAAGGTGTCTGAGTGATGTGTGCATATGACACCAGTGGCAGCTACAGTAAAACAGAGTTAATGTTTTGTACTCCTCCCTCATTGTAGCCCATACCACACAGACAAATGGGAGGCATCTGAGTATGTAAGGATGTGAATGGTCATGACCTAGGAGCAATAGCTGTCTCAGTGTTGTGGACAACATACAGAATGGGCTTTGTGGATGAGGTGCATGACATATGTGCACAATCTGACAGCTGCTTACAGCATTGTCACCACTAGGTTAATAACCCTGTACCCATTAACTACCCCTAGGCAGTGGTCAACATTATGGACACTGTGTGTAAGCGATGGTGCTGTGTAGTTTACCTCCCTAAGCTGGTGACGTCTCCAGGCCTAGAGGCACCCAAGCCATGACAGGGTGCCATCCATGAGCATGGAGATCATTGGACAGGCATACTCAGCACTCGGGTGACCAATATCGGATCACATATCACCTTTAAGGGGTATTGGCCATGCGTGGATGGGCGACACCAGCCTTCACAATCCTCACAATCCTCACAAGCCAGCAGCATGCTGGCTACCTTGCATAAAGACATGTGCAACACTGTGATGTTGGACATGCTACACGTACATATCCTGATCTGAAAGACATACGTCATGGACAGCCACCTTCCTACTACAAGGATCGCCACATGCTGGACAGATCCCTGTGCCATACATGTTACATACTCCTGCCATACCATGCAACCCTGTCCATCAAAGCTGCACATGTCATCTCTGTCATACATGGTGCGATGACCACATGGTAGATGTATCATTAACTTTCTGGATCAGTAATGTGGCACTGATGCACCTGGCGGTGGCAGAATGGCTGTCGGATACAGCTAGAAAACCTCACATCCTATGCTCATACATGGCCCAGGGCATACACACTACTGCATGACTTTGTCCATACATGCTATAGTTGATAACCATCCCTGCGAATAACATCCGGCTAGCCATTGTCCCATGTGTATCACATGTGCAACACAGGTGATACGTGGCAGGATGTTGAACTGCTGTACAGTGCCGTGTAGATGTATATGGCAAAACACATGCATGTAAAGGTTTCCATGCGCATGTCTGCATTGTCACTGCTCATGTCCGTTAAGGCAGTGTATGTGTTGATATGTGACATATACACAGCATCAAGGTCAACAGCATTACTGTGGACACATCCAGGCATGTGCTGATAGGTAAGAACACTAGTACAGGCAAACAGACATGCCCACATCAAGACAGCATTCACATGGAGTATGAGCAATGTAATGAGGTGACACACATATATGGTGATGATATCCATGATATCCAATGCACAACGGGTGTTACATGTGTGTGACACAAACATGTCAGTCGTGTCAGTGTCATGACGATTTGCAAAGATAACTGTTCATATGTACTAGATTTAATACAAATGTATGTGCAGCTGTATCTCTGTACATCTCTGTGATACTATGACCTGTCTCCATCATTATGTCTTCCAGATAATGCCTCGTTCATGCCTGCCAACGTATAGCCGCCTGGAGGATGATGACCTCATACCCTACCTCCATGATAACTATGAGGTATTGTTCAGCCGTGTGCCACAGCATGACGACCTGTGGCAGGAACTTCGCAGGAAGGTTAATGATGTGGGTGGCGATAACCGGACCTACCAGCAGGTGCGCAGACATTGCACGGACCTGATATGACATGCGAAACAGCGTGCCAATGCAATCATCGGGGAACAAGGTAGAACAGGTGGTGGGCCACTAACCCAGCCCCCACTCATACCTACTGAGGAGCTACTGGCCAGCCTGGGGACACCCTCAGAACAGCATCCACAAACACTAGCTGCCATCGTGGAGGTGGGTGTCTCCCAACCACCAAGCCTGGAGTTGCCTGGTAAGTCACTACTGCTCATATAACTATTATATCCCATTTAGTTGCATGTGTCACTGTACAATATGTAATGTAACATCATATGCAAGGTATGTTTACACACATACCGCATACTATAGTATGCTACCCTGTGTATGCACACATGTGCATACTATATGCTATTGTACAGGCGAATGTGTTAACATGCACAGTGCACCCTGTAGCTGTCATACAGTCATGGATAATGATCAAACTGCTGTGTCACACCTATACAGGTACCTCTGGCATGCCGCACAGACAGCAGTCTGTTGCAGGTGAGACAGTTATCAGTATCAGGCATGTTAATGCATAGATCTATTCACCATGTGGCCAGTTAACACATGTACACATAATGTATGGTCCAGTCACGATAAACAGGTCGCATCTGTCATTAATCACACTGGCTACCCATGTGCAATATATACAAACTAAATGAAACACTGACATGAAACCACAGTATCTGTCATTGCTAGATGTGTGGACAGCTGTGCATACAATGGTGGAGGTGTTGTTCAATGTAGGAATATGTACTATACATTGGAACAACACATGTGTGGTACGCAAACAGTACCACACAGTGAGCTGGGATATGGGCAGGGCACAGGATTCACCATTGTGGAATATGCCCCTGCAATGGGTGCACACATTGTGATGTGCCATCTGGCATGTCCCAGACATGTAGTGTTCCGGCTGCAACATTGTCTCACTATCCCATAAAACATACCCCACATAACAAACATACAACCCTTTGTCTGCATAACCCTGTGGACAGTGACATATCTGACATCTATGGGTGTATGTCATATGGGACAACACAGACATGTGAGATGGACAGACATCACAAACATTTGGCCAACACATGTTCACACATGGCCATGGAGGATGGCCAGAGACATGTAGCAACACACAGTAGATGTGATGTGTATAAACCCTGTTGCACATTGTCCACACATGGTCCAACTATAGCCTTTGTTGAATGGTTATATAGTTGATGTGGAACACTGGACATCCTAAAAGCCTGTGCACAGCTTGTGGAGTTGTCACTTAATTTGACCATATAATATGTGTTGAACATCATGACTGTGTCACAGCATGACAGTAGTCACCTGTACAGCTTCCATATACATAGACACCACATCAGGCCACAGATACCGTACATTTCCCTTGCTGCTGTTGGATATCACTGTCAGCCGTGCACCTCGTGTGTGTGGTACATAAATGTCATGTGGGACATGGTGTAGTGACAAGTCTGCCATGTGTGGACATGGTTGCCAGGCAGCTAAGACATTTTAGTAGTTGTGCAGGGGTGTCATCTGTAGGTCTTCTGGTGACCTGTCACATGACACAGCATGGTTTAGTGTGTATACACCTCAGCAACGTGGGTCACAATCCACAGTATTTATGTAATGTGACAGATACTCAGTCATGGCTATGCACTGTGTGTGTATTCCACACTGTATAGCAATATAGATGCCTCATGATGCCATGCAATGGCACAGTGTCTGTACTTCACACTGTATAGCAATGTAGATGCCTCATACTACCCTTCAATGCTCATGGACATCTGCTAAAAGTGCATTCTATCTGTATGGCATACAGACAACACTGCAATGTGATACCTATTACACCGCTGTACATATGTCAGGACACCATTGTGTCAAACATGTATGTATGTCAATGCACACGTCAGCAGATTACATGTCATACTACATGTTAATGTCAAGGTCACATCAGCCATGTGTACTGTTAACCTGTGCTGGTCCACATGGTGTATCAGAGGGATGCATGCTTACTACCATGATTGTGTGAACTGCATGGCTTCTGATATGGCACCTGCTTGCTGTTGTGTGCAACCCAGGGATGTATGCTAACTACCACTATTAATGTCTGAGCTGCATGCCGTCTGCTGTATCACATGCATGCTGCATGCCTTCTGTCAAATCACATGCATGGTCTGTCTCTGTGTGTGTCTGTGTCTGTCTCTGTGTGTGTCTGTGTCTGTGCTCGTGTCTGTCTCTGTGTGTGTATCTGTCTCTGTGTGTGTGTGTGTGTGTGTGTGTGTGTGTGTGTGTGTGTGTGTGTGTGTGTGTTTGTGTCTGTCTGTCTGTGTGTGTCTCTGTCTGTGTCTGTCTCTATCTGTGTCTGTGTGTGTCTCTGTCTGTGTCTCTGTCTGTGTGTGTCTCTGTCTGTGTGTGTCTCTGTCTCAGTCTGTGTCTCTGTCTCAGTCTGTGTGTGTCTGTGTCTCTGTCTCAGTCTGTGTGTCTGTGTCTCTGTCTCTGTCTGTGTGTGTCTGTGTCTCTGTCTGTGTGTGTGTGTCTCTATTGTAATGTAGAGGCTTTCTTTGCATTCACAGGTGATGTAGGTGCTTTACTCTCCTGCGGTCCCTCTGATGTTAGCCTCCCCACAGAATCTAGCAGTGATGAACACATGCTTGAGGTACAGGCAGGGTTGTCAGGGACTGAATCTGTGCCAGTGGTTTCCATCCCAGCTATAACACCTTGAGTGGTCCGTCACGGTCTTATGGCCCACATGTCTGTATCTGAGGTATACGGTGATAGTGCTATTGTGCACAACTGTGCCATATGCCAGGTGTTCCTCACTGCAGAGATGTCCGTATTCCCCATTGTTGGATCTGGATTGTCAGCTGTGATTACGAACGCTACACATCTAGCACTGACGACCGGTGTCAGATATATGTAGTGCAGCGTTCGTG
Source organism: Protopterus annectens (assembly GCF_019279795.1). Lineage (NCBI taxonomy): Eukaryota > Metazoa > Chordata > Ceratodontiformes > Protopteridae > Protopterus > Protopterus annectens. Next base: position 1,932,909,609 of record NC_056737.1, on the reverse strand, counting down.
CTAACAATGTTCACTATCGACACACTGTGCCCTTCCATGTTTAGAATCTGTGTGCATACAAGACAGCCCTTTGCTACTACTAAGTGTTTGAGCATGCCCAGTACACCGTTGTGCAGATGGACACATAGTACATTCCAAACGGACATGTGCTACTAAATGTGTGAGCATGCCCAGTGACACCTTGTGTCAGTTATGTGCCTCTGTGTATGGGCATGACCACTGAAATCCTGTATAGCGATAGTGGTCATCCAGGCAACAGATGTCCATACCCCACGTCAGGATGGATTTCTACATTGAACACACTGGTTGACTGTCTTGAAAGGTGTACTGTCTGTGGCGTGTCTCGTATCTATGTAGTGTTGTGTTAGTGCTCTGTAGATAGGCAGTTGTCCCACTCACACCACTGCTGTGTGTTTGTCTCCGTCTGCCTTGGGACAGTAATATGCTTTTAGACTACTCACACTCCATACAATCCCTATCAGCGTTTGTTCCATTCTTGATGATGTCATCCACCTAGATGTATGCCTGTGGGAGTGCTGTGTTTCAGTAATCTCAGTAGCATGTTCTGTAACTGCATAATGCTGTAGTGTGATAAAATAGTCAGGTGTATATTCGAATCCCAGCCCTGCCAAGTGTGTGTGTGTGTTTCCAGCTCCCTGGGGACAGAATTATGCTTTTAGACTGCTCACTCTCCATACATTCCCTATCGGCGTCTTTGCCTTTGCTGATGATGTCATCCACCTAGAAGTATACCTCTGGGAGTACTGTGTTCCAGTAATCTCAGTAGTGCTTTCTGTAACTGCATAACGCTGTAGTGTAATAAGGTAGTTAGGCGTGTGTTCAAATCCCAGCCCTCCCAAGTGTGTGTGTATTCCAAGTGCTTGGGGACAGAGTAATGCTTTTAGACTGCTTACTCCCCATACATTCCCTATCGGTGTCTTTGCCTTTGCTGATGATGTCATCCACCTAAAAGTAAGCCTCTGGGAGTGCTGTGTTCCAGTAATCTCGGTAGCACGTTCTGTAACTGCGTAATGCTGTAGTGTGATAAGGTAGTAAGGTGTATGTTTAAATCCCAGCCCTGCCAAGTGTGTGTTTCCAGCTGCCTGGGGACAGAGTAATGCTTTTAGACTGCTCACTCTCCATACATTCCCTGTTGGTGTCTTTGCCATTGCTGATTATGTCACCCACCTGGAAGTATGCCTCTGGGAGAGCTGTGTTCCAGTCATCTCGGTAGCGCGTTCTGTAACTGCGTAATGCTGTAGTGTGATAAGGTAGTTAAGTGAATGTTCGAATCCCAGCCCTGCCAAGATGTGTGTGCATGTTTCCAGCTGCCTGGGGACAGAGTAATGCTTTTAGACTGCTCACTCCCCATACATTCCCTATCGACATCTTTGCCTTTGCTGATGATGTCATCCACCTAGAAGTAAGCCTCTGGGAGTACTGTGTTCCAGTAATCTTGGTAGCGTGTTCTGTAACTCCATAATGCTGTAGTGTGATAAGATAGTTAGGTGTATGTTTGAATCACAGCCCTGCCAAGTGTGTGTGTGTATTGCTTCCAGCTGCCTGGAGACAGAATAATGCTTTTAGACTGCTCACTCTCCATACATTCCCTATCGTCGTCTTTGCCTTTGCTGATAATGTCACCCACCTAGAAGTATGCCTCTGGGAGTGCTGTGTTCCAGTAATCAAGATAGCGCATTCTATAACTGTGTAATGCTGTTGTGTGATAGAAAAGACAGGTAGGTGTTTGGTTCCAGGTCATGACAGGTGTGTGTATTTGGCAGACATTTCCTATGTGTTGCTATCTGTGAGTGGCTAGCTCCAGGATGTGTTGAGTGTATTTTGTTGCATTCCTATATAGTGTCCATAAATGTCACAATCAGCCAAGAGACTGGGCTGTCAACACATACACATACATTCGCCAATAGGTCTGGTGGGTAAATGTCAGCAGCCTTACTACCATCTGACCCATGTGATGCAACGTAACACACTTGCCTTGATAGTAACACCACTACATAATGCAGGTGGCACATGTGGTTTCCCTTTCATTCTTGTCTAATGCTTTGGTGTCATATGGTCCGCTGTTGTGATGTAAATTCAATATCTACGTCTGTGTGTGTATATGTATATGTGTGTGTGTGTGTGTGTGTGTGTGTGTGTGTGTGTGTGTGTGTGTGTGTGTGTGTGTGTGTGTGTGTATATATATATATATATATATATATATATATATATGTAGATAGATAGTTTGAAATATATATATATATATATATATATATATATATATATATATATATATATATATATATATATATGTAGACATTAGCACTTTTGAATGTCTGTGCTGGGTAATCTGTACATGATCACGTCAGCTGTATGTATATCTGCCATGGCTTAGTGGTAAAGTGCTTCGTCTGTGGTGTACAGTACCCCGGGTTCTAGTCGTGTAGAGACCGATTATTTTGTTGATGGGAAGAACAAGGGACATTGAATATGGCGATAGTAAGTCACCTTTAGCCAGTTGTGTGCAGATCTGAGGGACAGTAAGCACTGGTTATTAATTTGGAGGATCAGTATGGGTCATATGACTATGCATGAGAAGACAATACTATGCAAATGAGGTTGACAATAGTGAATCCCATTTATCCCCAGGGTGTGATGCGGATCCCAGAAGTGTATGTGTGTTGATAGCCGGGTGCAGGACTGGAATATAGGTGAAGGCATGGGAGGGGTTTTAAGCATACTGTATGTACATTGGAGCCCTGTGCCTCAGGATTGCTCCTGCCTTAGCACACCTAAGCTAGGGGTGTGTCTATACCTGCCTGGTGAAATTGGGAGGAACAACAGCAGTAGTGGAGTAGTCAAGGTGAACAGGCTGCACAGACAGGTGATAATTAGCACAATCAGCAGATTACATGGCCAGCCCACCCATGAACACTACAGTAAAGTGACCAAGCACCATACACACAGGTTTCTCCCACACTCTACACCACCGGTGTATACATGCGGGGACATGTCTTGACGCAATCCAACCAAATGAGAAGGGCTGCAGCAGGCAACATGGACCAACATGTGCAAGAGACTCAGGATGGTGAGGAAGTGAATGCTGCCAAACAACCCTTAGTGAGGTGACAGAACACTTTACAGACCCAGGATAACCTACCAGGGGCTACATGGGCTGGAGATAATGGAGCACTATGGGGTGGACAGACACCTCCTACAGCAGCTTGGTGTACTGCGCCGGCCACACCTGACACATCGAACAGGCCGAGGGAAACCCATCCCAGTGGATACCAAGGTATGTGTTGGCCTAGGTATACTAGCCACAGGTACCTCCCAATGCACAACTGGGGATATCTTGAGCATCTCACAGGCATCTGCATCCAGAGTATTGCACCAGTTCACAGACGCCATGTCACCACATGCCAATGAACACGTACATGTCCTCAACACATGTGCTTTGTTGGCCAGCAATATGCGTCTCTCCCACAAAATGGCTGACTACCCTGGGGTACTGGGTGTTATAGTCTGCACGCATGTACACATCAAAGCACCACCCAGTGAGCTGGGTAGGGCCTACAGTCACTGCAGGGGCATACCCTCCAACAGCTAGGCCATATGCGATGGACAGGGCATTAAACTGAATGTGTGTGCTGTCTGCCCTGGAAGCTATGACATTTCCAATATGTGGCATGTGACGCAGCTGTACCACACCTTTGGCAAAATGGACATCCCCTACAGTCACATAGTGGTGAATGCTGGGTAACCACTGGAGTCGTGGCTGATGACACCCATCAGCAATGCACACACACCTGAACAACTACACCATTCTGAAGCACACACACAAGCAAAACATATCATTGAGGGTGTGTTTGGGATGCTGAGGTCACAGTTCTGGTGTCTGGACACATCCGATGGAGCCTTGCAGTATTCACCAGCTACATGCACACAAATTGTTATGGTATGTGCTATGCTACACAATCTGATCCTGCGGTAACAGTTGCAGCAGGAACAGCATGGGGCAGGGCCACACAGCCCCCCACCAATGCCAAGGCCTGTACAGGCACAGTGTGACTTGGTGGAGGAACTATCTGAGCTGGACCCAGTCGGCGAAAGGAGGCATGCACAGTATGACCTGCCCTTGGCACGGAGGTAACACATGGCATATGCACTGACACAGTAGGTACCCAGGGAATTTCACCCTCTCTGACTCGCACAGACAGTACAAGGGATGCCAAACATGACACTACCTGTGCTCAGCCATGTACAGGAAGTGCACTGTGTGCATCTGACATAGGCAACCCTCCAGCACCATCCTCAACTCTGGAACACCCCCAAGGTAAGTCAATCAACCTACCAATTGGCAGTTTTATCAGAATGTGTATTTACCTGCAGCTATGGTATGGATGTGAGCATACAAGGGAATTTGGTGGCCGATTGTTAGGGCAGCAGACAGTGCACGTCCAAAATGGCACCATGACATCTGTAGCACAAACCAGGGTCACAATAGTAGCCAGTAGTACATATGGTGTCCTAACCCACTGCAGGTTATGGGCTGAACATCATGTCTGTCCATACAGCCCACACAAGTCTCATACAGCTGGACAGGTGTAGACCACTACAGGGAAATGCTATACAATGGCCTCTGGAGATGTCCAATGGATGACCCCAACCCCCACAAACACACACACAGACTACAGCAGGCCAGGCAGTTGGATGCAGGTTGTGAAGGCTAGGACGTCTGAAACCACTATGCTGGTTATTCAAGCTAGGATCCAACGTACACTGGTATGCCTTCAACCAGCAATTTAGGTGGGTACACACACTGAAATGGAGTACCTGGCATATCAGTACAGTAGTCACAAATGTGTACAACTGTCAGCTGTGCCCCCCTTCCAACGTACACATGTGAGAGTCAGGTGCGCCACCCCCGGTGCTGTGTAGGACTGTGGATGCAGTTGAATGTCCCCCCACGCTGTGCAGACATGTAGCAACAGTCAATGCCACATGACCATTAGCTACCCTGCAGATACAGCATGCAATCTGTCAGTGTACAATGCAGGGGTCGGCACCACAGTACTGACTATATGGACATGTGACACATGCGATCCAGTTGACCATACTGGGCATGCTCAAACACATGATGGTATGATGGTATGACGGTAATGTCAGTCAACAACATGCGTAACAGTCATACTGGGCATGCTCACACACTGAAACACAGAACAGCCAGGTCTACAAACACCAGTGGTCTGGACATATTTGCCAGTACCTTGCTATACTGTTGGATGACTGTGCTGTATGGTATGTGTGTGGTACTGTCTATTGTCTGTATATATGCCATGGTGTATTGGCAATTCACATGAGCTCTGTGCGCAGGGTATTGCTACCAACACGTGCAAAGAACGGTTCCTTGTTTTCGTCCAGAATGATGCCTTTGGATACAGAGTGGGTAAGGCACATTCCAGCCGGTAGGATTGGTTGTGCGTGGGTTTGCGCATTGTTAAGCACTGTTGACCTCTGGTTACAGCTCCTTATACTTGCTTAGACTCCACATTTCTTTAAAAGTGCAATACTCGCATACTGGTAAACAAACAGGTGTACACCCGCTCGGTCACTCACTTGCACATGCACCGACATTGGTGCTTCCACTTGCCACTCTGGGTGGGCACGATCCCTTGTGATGCTTATTACATCGGACTACATGATTACAGTATCGGGTATGGCTAAACATTAGGCGACGGCAGGCGTTCGACTCTACCGACTCGGCGGCCTGTCCAGTGATGTCATCATATGATATGCGTCTTCCTCATACAATCTGATCCCATCTGGCTGATACATGGGAACCGATACCCTGCAATGATGACATGTGAATGTGTTTTGGGAAACGCATCTCTCGGCCGGGTCATGCTACCACATACCTATTGTAGGATTTCCACCTTTTAGATTGTACACATTCTAGGCATAACACCTTTCCCACTTTGCATGGGAAAGTCCCTCATTAGGCACATGTGTCATGCGACAATACTCTAGCCATAGCTAATGTCCCGATTACAGGACAATATTATATTCTACGTGTCTGTAATAGTTGCATGTAATGGTTATTGTATACATGACACGTCTATATGTTATGTGAAGTAGCATAAGCAACCTGACTGCTGCTAGACTAGGCTTTGATTTATGCGACTATGTATATGTCTGTACTATGCATGGCTGTAGGTATATTCTGACCTGGTACATCTGACATGTCTACAGAGCAGCCCCCACTTTGGCCATTTGGAAAGGTGGCAGCCCTATAGGACCTATATGTAGAGCTGTCACATTTGGCAAAGCAACACATACCCACAGCCAGTAGTATACTGACTACTTCACCGGTTTGCATATGTTAAGGTTATTCTTGTAGCATTATAGTTGCTACTACTGTTTCCTATAACATGTACCTGCTTCAGATACAACAATATCATTTTATGACACCACTACACACAATATATGAACTCTTTTCCTGATATCACAGGCCATGTGCCGTAACATTCATTTTGCAGGACACAATTGCCCAGAGTGGAGTGTCCCTCACAAAGGTGGACAGGTGGTAACCCCACACTATTATATTATCGTCTACCTACGGTGGTCGGCGGAATATGCGCTTTCCGTCATTAGCAGACTTCACATATGAATGGGGGAGAATGAAAACTTGTATCAGGAATACTGCATAACACCCTGAGGGACACATTTGGATGATTGGTTCTATTAACCTGACACATTGACAGTCACAGGGCATATGTATTCATTCACATTTGTCGAGGTACATGCTGTACATGACTCATACATGTATTCATTAATCATTATGTGTATTCCGCCACCTGTTCACCTAAATGTACGTTCTGGAAGTGTTTAGTTAGAACTGTGTTACATTCTGATTCATAATCATGGATGTCATTGCTAATCGAGTACAAGGCACTGTTATAGTCCCTATGTGTTCCCACAATGGTTTACAGACTATCCAGTAGATGTGCTCTTCAGGTGTGGGAGGTATAGGCATCTGCTATACCCACATAGGAATATTAATTACTTCCATGAGGCATGCCTAATACATCTCTGCCAACCAACACCTGCACACGTATGCCCATTATGGCATACCCATGATTCCCCTACCTGACAACCCTCTATAGCACTCATGACTCATACTTACTGTGAGCGCAGCTGGGGTATGAACACACCCCTACACACTGCACACACTCCCCGTCTCGGGACACATGTCGTACATTCTGTCAAACCATGTGTTATCAGACTTGCACAACCTACTGTTCTATGTACAGCTACATCCTGCTCGCATCGATTACCACGGGTTCATATCTAAAGTGAATTATTGGTGCCCCGCAAGGGACCCTGTTATCCATGTTTAAAGTGTAGACCTTGCAGATCTCTCACACTGGTACTTTCCTGCCGGTGTTTTTGAAAGCAGCGGTCTATTCACCTTTATTGCGTGTCTGTATGTCTGACCAGCCTTGCTGGGCAGTGTGGGAGGGCAACATTTGTTTCTTGGACCTCCCAGTAGCATATGCCTGGTCTGTATATCTACAGTAACATATATATATATATATATATATATATATATATATATATATATATATATATATATATATATATATATATATGATATTATATTTATATTTCTGTGTCTGTAGATGTATGGATATATATGTATATATCTATCTATATATATATATATATATATATATATATATATATATATATATATATATAAATATATATATATATATATATAGATATAGATATAGATATAGATATGCTGTCACGCATTATGTCTATTCCGCCATCTGTTGACCTAATATCACTAGTTCTGGCAGGGTTTAGTTAGGACTGTGTTGTATTCTGATTCGTAATCACGGACATCCATGATCATTGGGTACAGGGCACTGATATAATCCCTGTGTGTTCCCCAAATGGCTTACAGACTATCCAGTAGATATGCTCTTCATGTTTGGGTGTTATGAGCGTCAGCAATGGCCACATAGGCATATTAATTACTTCCGCTGGGCATGCCTACTACATCTCTGCCAACCGACACCTGCACACTTAGGCCCATTATTGCATACCCATGATTCACCTACCTGACACCCCTCTACAGCACTCATGACTCATACTTACTGTGAGCGCAGCTGGTGTATGAACACACCCCTATACACTGCCCACTCTCCCTGTCTCGGGACACATGTCGTACGTCTTGTCAACCCATGTGTTGTCACACTTGCACAACCTACTGTTCCATGCACATCTACATCCTGCTCATCTCAATGATCATAGGCTGCTCATATAGTGAATTTTTGGTGTCCCGCAAGGGACCCCGTTATCCATGTTTAAAGTGTAGACCTTGCAGATCTCTCCCACTGGTACTTTTCTGTTGGTGGTTTGGAAAGCAGCGGTGTATTTACCTTTATTGCGTGTCTGTATGTCTCACCGGCCTAGCTGAGCGGTGTGGGGGTAAACGTTTGTTTATTGGAAATCCCAGTAACATATGCCCAGTCTGAACATATGTTACCCGTAATTGCTTGCTGTACAGTAAACTAGTTATGTACATGTGTATATCTACAATGACATATATATATATATATAGATATATATATATATATATATATATATATATATATATATATATATATATATATATAATTTGTGTATATGTATATATCAATAAATGTATGTGTGTGTGTGTATATATATATATATATATATATATATATATATATATATATATATATATATATATGTATATATATATATATATATATATATATGTATATATATATATATATATATATATATATATATATATTTGTATATGTGTGTGTGTATGTATGCATGTATGTATATATATATATATATATATATATATATATATATATATATATATATATATATATATATATATATATATATATGTATACACACACACACACACACACACATCTGTGTGTCCGTTAACCAATACATTTCCCATAGAAACACACTTACACATGTGTATTGGGTTTCATCTCTGCTTCAACAGCATACTACTGCCTTAGTCATTATGACACTGACACTTCACTCCGGTTAACTTGTAATCGGTATATAGCACGTTATACAGCAGGCAGATGTCGCACTTTGTTCAAGTATGGAGTACCGCTGATAAGTGTGTTGTGATACAGTGTCATTTGACCTATTCCTCATCTGCACAGCCTAGTATACCTGCTACTGTATTTGTGTCTGTGCACATTCATATTATTTATGTCAATAAATGGAGTGCATGTGTTACAGAGAATGTACGTCAACATATTGATGTCTGCATATTGTTGTGTCTTTCGGCTTTTCCCAGTTAGGGGTTGCCACTGCGGAACTCCGATCCGCTACTGATTGGCTGATAGACTTTTACGTGCATAGTTGCCAGCCCTGACGCACAACCTTCAATGATGGTACACCCATTCATGCATGTCTCCACGCAGAAGACTCTCTAGCTGAGAATCGCTTCTACGTACTAGCTGACCTACATGGGCCACTCCATTGGAACTGTCGCAACCAACCCTAGCACACCTGTATCCATAATGGCTAAGCCATAGTTCCTCCAACCCACCTATGTTGAGTTTCCACTCGTAACAGCCATTATCCACATGATATCGCAGCCATGACACACCTTTACACATTGCCCTCTCCAGACCGTTAGGGGCCCTACACACATTTTGTACCGCCTCGTGTATTATTTACACATACGTGCCTTTCCTGGTGTTATGGATTACGGCCATTTGCAGGTTACATGTGTAGGTGGTCACAACATGAAATACATTCCATCTGTGTGTAATGTTGACATAGCAGTTCAACGATATTATGCCCACTGGTATGACCCTGCCTCTGGTGTGAATAGCGTTGCTCTGCTCACTCTTGGGCAGCTTTATCTGACATACACTGCAAGCACTGTATAATACCTTAGTTGCTCTAGATTCCCTTCACAACCCATGTGTATGCTTTCTTTTTTTGGCGTTCATTATATATATATATATATATATATATATATATATATATATATATATATATATATGTATATTTAATTGTTATTTCTTTTCATGTATTTCTTTATTTTATGTCTGTGGATATATATCTATACACACATCTGTATAGCTATATATACATATATAAGTTACATCTGAACAAAACAACATACATTTCTTATGCTGGGAGCTGCTTACACATGCGCAGGTGCACTTGCATATCCTTATTGTGAGTTACATATGTTTACTGCCACGTCTTTGTGCTTAGGTGTGCCTTATTCATTATGACAGTTCCACTTTGACTGATGGAATCCGGTTAACATCCCCATGCAAAACACACGTTCACCTTTACGTGTTTAAATGTTGGCTTTACAGCACAGAGGCATTCATTACACAAGAAAGTGATATGTGCTATAGTCGTACTTGAACTGGGAATGCATTTACGTTAGGCGGATGCTCTAACCACTACACTATTGGTGTTCTGCTTCATTTATATGTATACCCATGGTTCATAGCTACCCTAACATATGCCTCACCACTTCACTTACACAGCAGACATCCATTCTCCTGCTGGGAAAACCGCGGTACTACACATATGACATTCCCTATTCTCTACTGCTCTGGACCCATGCTGCATGTCTACACACTCCAAGGATATTCAGAACTCCAATGCTTATAGTCCTGGCACATACATGTGTTTGACTGTCAGGGTGTTCATGTGCTGGCCCGTGTTTAGGTTTGTCTGACTGGTGACCAGCACTGCCCTGTACCTGTTCAAATGTCAGACGTAGCACATGGACAGAGTTGGTCCCGATTTTAACATTCTACCTGTGTTTACAGACGCAGGGGTTTGGGCACCTCTGACCACATTATTAGGTCGGCACTACATAATATAGGGTAGGGGTGGTTCCACTACATGATACAGGGTGAGGGGGGTGTTTCCCTTCACATCTGACTATTTCATTCATTCATATATATATATATATATATATATATATATATATATATATATATACGATAAATATTATTCTGGACATCACTTATGAATTCACTACAGGTATGCAATAGTCCTGTCAACAAATGTGACAGCTGGTTGGTGTACATATGTGTATGGACCTCTGTGATACTTGGGGACTAATTTCAACAGTGACAGGGACAAGGCAATGACAAATCAGGGACAATCACGGACACTTCTACAATATTAGTACTATTAACTTGGAATGTGTTGACAGATTCGGAGACATATGTATTACTACTTATTTTCTGCAGTTAAATGCATCTATTACTCTTAATTCTTGTCATTAGTCATCCTCATTCAACACCTTTCCTCCAAAGGTTCCTGGCTTTGTGAGTGATTCAGTGGCTGGCCAGTTATTGTGCGAATGCTCTGACCATTGGTAGGGTTGCCACATTTTCATATGTACAGGATGGGATATATTCTGGGGACACCAGATTGTTTAGGCCAACACATACCCACAGTCAGGGCAGGGTTTAGAACCTCCATTATTTTCCTAGCTGAGAGCCTATTCCTTTAGCACTTTAGCTGCTTAGTCTGTTTCTTGTACGAATTACGTATTTTATATCCAGACATGACTGCTTTAGGCAACTCTTACATGCAGTATGGTACATAGTTATTTCCTACAATCACAGGACATTTGCCATTGTATCATTGATGGTCAGGACACACCTACCCAAACAATGACTGTCCCTCACTCAGTGGGTCAGGAGGTACCCTGTTTATGTCAGTGCCTTTATCACCCTATTTCCAAGTGCCAGTATGCAAATGTGTACAATATATTCTCTCGATTATTCATGTGGGGAAACGTGCGTCACGGGCAGGTGTTTGATCCTGGGTAGTAAGTTCTGCATGACCGTCTAGGGCTGGACAGTCTCGTGCACCACTACTGCACATTCAACTTGTGTCCGGATGTCTACAGGACTGGACATCGTGTCCTGATGCCCAGTCTGATGTTTACACAGGTTACTTATCCCATGAGGGATATCCAAAAATTGAACAAGACCAATACCGTCCATTCTTTTGGCTTTACGAAAATGTGATGGGGTTTTACATGCAAGGGATACATAGTTTGCAATCCTGAAACTGCCTAGGGTGACACTGCCTACTACATATGAGTAGTGGTCACTATGTGTAGACATGGCTGCGCCAAGCTAGTAGGCCAAGTATGGCTGGATTTGGTGGACGTTCAGGTATGGGGGTGGGTTGTGTGCTGTGGAGGGGATGATGGGTATTCAATTATGCATCCAGGTGTGTTGCATTTGAATGGGCCGGTTCCATCCAGACCATTCTGTGGGTATGTGCCGGTGACGTTTCTGTACATTTGTATCGCACATTTTAATATTCATATGTTTGTGTGATTGTGTTCTACAGTATGGCCTGTCAGGTTGTATTGCAGATGTGTATACTTGTTCTTTGTGTTTCTTTCTGATTCAGCTGTTGCTCCCTCATACACCTCCAGTTCACCTATTCTGCATCCAACACAGTCTCGCCTTTGTGGATTATACCATTACCCATCCCCCCACACACATATTCCTGACACTCCATCCATCACTTCTTTGGTTGATGGCCCATGACACGGTCAAGGGAACACATTGCATACACTACATATGTCAGGTACCTGTATGGTTGTGTGGACTACCCTGGCATGTTTCACCTTCCACATGCTGTACATCACGCACATAGGTACACGCCCATACTTAACTTTCATGACATGGTTGGTACACCCGGGTAATACCCGTTCAACTGTGACACATCCTGACAAGTACGGCTTGGACCGCATATGGGCGGATTTTGGCCGACTGCTCTGACCATTGGTACGGTGTCACCTTTTCATATGTCCAGGATGGGATATATTCTGGACACATATCTGATTTTACAGGACAACACATACCCACGGTCAGCACTACGGATGATACTTTTCCTTTCTGCCTACATGTTAGCTTATTGTTGTAGCAGTTTATATGCTCCTTCTGTTTCGTTTTCTTGCTTATTCTATTTCTTGTCATATGTGGTATGTTACATACGGATATACCTATTGTATGTGACTATTACATGTGTTGTGGAATATATTTCTGTCATACGGTCGCTAGATATTTACATTTATCATGGTTTTGGTATGGACGCATCTGCCCAGCTGTGTACTATCCCTCACAATGTGGGACAGCTGGTAACCCTGACCATTGGGCTAGACGTAGCTATTGGTGGCGCGCTAACATGTTGCGTTTCACTTCCACTTGGTATAACTATCTACACTGCGTTAGAATACGGGCACACGGTTTTCAATGTCATTTGTTCGAGGGATGGAGACTCGATATTCCCTATCGTGCATTTGTGTTTGTTTCTTAATTTTGTGTTCGCAAGAACTGTCTTGCATGCTTTGCATACATTTCCGTATCCACGGACACTGACAGGTGTGATTACTATTGCAGGCAAATTGTTATATGCAAGCATTTTAGGTTGCACGTCGACAGCTGACATTTCCACGCCTCCGTGCGGCACTTCGACACGCCCTATGCACTCACGCTCGTTTCCTATGCACGTGGCTGTGGCGACAGTGCACCTTCATTAATATGCATTTGGCGTTACTGCACCATCTACACGCCACACGGTCGGCGCAAGCCTAACGCCGGCCTTGCGCCGAGCTTCATGAATCCCGGGGAAAATCTTTGCCTTCTGTTACATTCTGCTTAATATGGGATCTGGTCATGCTCATGTGAACTTTTACCATTGTATTAACTCTATATGTCAATGTCGTCTTTACTTATGTGGAGCTTTTCTCCCTAAGCCTCCACTGAAAAAGGACCTGTGTCCAGTCGGACTTTCCAGGTCAACAAAAGTAAAATAAATAAATAGTTATATTTGTTTACAATATTACTCACAAAAGTAGATTTTCACATCAAATTCAAAATACTTTCAACTATAATTTTCTTATTTTATTTCCTATTCTTTTTGGTTAGTGCAAATATTGCAGTTCTTCAAGTCTTACAGATTTTGTTGGCAAAATTAAAGTGTTTTGTGTTGAACAAAAAAGTCCAAACACCATAAATAATTTGACAGCTTTAATAAAATATATGCACATCAAAAGTGTTTTGTATTGAACAAAACAGTCCAAACACCATAAATAATTTGACAGCTTTAATAAAATATATGCACATCAAAGAACAGCAACAGTAGCAACTGCAATGTAGATAGTTTATTAGCTGGCAACCTGAAGATGAAATCTGCAGCAATAGCACATCTACTAAACATGTGGGAGGAACTCGTTTAGCTTAAACTGGATGCCAATTAACTGCATTCACAGAGAAAATTTTACTCTACTTAATAAAATGAGTAACCAGGATATTACCGAAAAATTACTTGCTGACACAGAAGCTAGGTTTATGCCTGCATTTTAAGTGACATGGGTTCAGGGATTCATTTGTATAACTCAGAAAACATTCAGAAATGTAAGGATGGATTACTCCATGACAGCTAACATACCACGTAGGAATAATCTGGTACCTGCCGTAGTCTGACCCACTGAAGTGGCTGCACATAAAACAAGAAAACTTATAGATGAGTTGATATCCACATGGTGACATGACACCAGGATCAGGACACTTCCCATGAAAATATTTGCTCTTGATAGTTACTGCTGCATAGCAGGAT
>NC_056737.1:1932709906-1932889906 GCF_019279795.1 Protopterus annectens | reverse complement strand
AATCCTCAATGACTTGCGGAAAAACACACATTTTAGGAGGAATAGACCAAAAATATGAGGCAAAAATCTGGACACCTGAGAGCTTGGTTATATGATACAATCATCTTGCACTGCAAGTTATAGGAACAAGTTTTGTGACAAAGTTGACAAATTGACGATATATATATATATATATATATGCGTGTTACAGGATGTTGCGTTGTTCTGAAGAAGTTTCCGTTTTTTGGAAATGAAAGCGCTTAACCTATGCTCTATGTTTTTCGTTCATTAAACCTTGTGGAAATATATCTTTGGACTGAAGAGTCTGATTTGTTGAACTGGCACTTTGGTGACTTTTTGGGACAGCCTTCATCGAGTCTGTTACAGGAATACTTTTTTCAATTTTGTGACAAAGTGGCAAACAACCATATAGTACAAAATATTTCAAGTAAAACATCAAACAGACACCAGGATATCCAATTTTGCTGGGGTTTTTTTCCTGTTTTTAAAGCTTGAACTATTGTTTTCCACTCATTTCAAAGGGGCAGTTTATGTGTGGTTTTATTCACATAAATGTCACATCTACTACACCTACTAACGCAAACCACATTCTATCTACTGCAAACACTATTATAGCAATAACCCACGCCTGGGTGTGGGTAATGCGGGATTTACCCACGGTTAGCGTGGTTTGGTCCCGAGGGCGAAGCCCGAGGGACCAAACAAAGACAACTGTGGGTAAATCCCGCATTACCCACACCCAGAAGTGGGTTATTGCTATTATACTATGACATTATTTAAGAAAAGAAATAATTACTTTTCTTAAATAATTTGCTGCCCTTCCACAGCTGTCTGGTATCCGCGGCAGTTCTGATGTACTGTGCATGCCTACGCAGTACATCAGAGCTGTGGCCAAAAGCAACAGAGAAAGCAACATCTCCGTTGCTTTTTACTGTTTCGCTATGTTAAATGGGTTTAACATAGCGAGACAGCTTTAAAATAAGCAACGGATTCCGTTGCTTATTTTAAAGCTGCCTCACTTTGTTAAACCCATTTAACATAGCGAAACAGTAAAAAGCAACGGAGATCTTGCTTTCTCCGTTGCTTTTAAAGCTGTCTCGCTATGTTAAATGGGTTTAACATAGCGAGACAGCTTTAAAATAAGCAACGGAGATCTCCGTTGCTTATTTTAAAGCTGTCTCGCTATGTTAAACCCATTTAACATAGCGAGACAGGTTTAAGAAAAAGCAACGGAGAAAGCAAGATCTCTGTTGCTTTTTACACACTGTGTCACTATGTTAAAGGAGTTTAACATAGCGAGACAGCTTTAAAAAAAGCAACTGAGATCTCCGTTGCTTTTTTTAAACCTGTGTCACTATGTTAAACTCTTTTAACATAGCGAGACAGTGTTTTAAAAGAGACTTATACTAATGGAAAAAGTCCGGGTGACCGGACCTTTTTCCATTAGTATAAGTCGATTTACAATGTGCACGCTAGCCAATCAGCATGCACGTTTTGGAATATTAATGGGGGGGTCATGGTATAATTATCATTAATCAGTGACTGGATGTGGGTAATGTAATACCTCTCAACTGTCCAGATTTGCATAGAGAGTGCACATTTTTGCCATTTATTTTTGGTCTCCTCATAAAATTTGTGGTTTTCTTGCAAATCACCAAGTCTAAAGTTACTAAATAATACTAACTAATGACAGCCATTTGAGTTTCAGACTTTATATCCTTCAGAAAATGTATAATAATGCAAAATCTGTCATTCAAGCAACTTTTAAGTTTAGAGGAGCAATAGTTTAAATCTGTCCCTATTTTTGCCCCCCCCCCCCTTTTTTCTGGCTTTGTCCAGGTTTCTTGTGTTGAGAGGTTGAGAGGTATGTACAGGGTTTGCCCACAGCTGGGAATGATTTGATCATGATCGAATTGGTAAGCCATCTACGGGGTAAACACAGACGTTGATTGTTATTATTATACATAGCTATCATTTCAAACATTATATCTGGGACTGTCTTCCTTCTTTAGTGTTTTGCTACAGTCTTCTGCGGCTGGGGGAGAGCTTCATAAAACACTATGCATGCTTGGGACGTGTATTTATTTATTTATTTGTCTTTGCTTGCCTGGGAACCGTCTGACTGGGTAAAGTCCATTTCAGTGTACATGCCCATGCTTCTACAGTGTATTATTTTAAATGCAGTCTTGTGTGTGTGTGTTTTAAGAAGTCAGGAGTGCTGATCTAGCTTACTGTTTATGTGAGGACACCTGCAGACTCCCAATGTGCCAGTGGCAATTTCTATGTGACTTTTTTAAACTTTTTGTACCACTGTTTTTTATGTGTTTTTTGAGAGTGAATGTTGTTCTGTTTTTTTTTTTTTTTTTTGCTTAGTCAAGGGGCGAAAATGGTAACTGTAACTTTTGTTTTAATAGCTAAAGCCACCTGGTTAGTGTAATAAGTGTGCACATTTTTGAATATTACATAGCTTTCATTGTATAATAATTATTTTCCTCAAGTTTTATGGCAAATTCAAAACGATCCAGTATCAATAAGCCTGCAGAAGTTACATGCCACATACAAATCTGTACTTTATTCCCTGTGAAAAAGTTTGCATCCACACACCATTTGATTCTTCATGTATGTCTTTGGGATAGCAGGAACTCTTCTGAATATAAGCTTAGGCTGAACACCAACAACTTTAATTGCCCCATTATTACCCTGAAACATTCACCATCACCCTACAATATTCACAAGCTGTTACTTATGCTTCTAATCACATTTTTGTCTGGCCAAAGACAACAGAAAAAGTCAGTAATGACCCAGTTTCTACTGGAGCAGATAACAATAATATAGAAGCTCCACTCAACACATAGACCGTGCAAGAACAATTTTGTCAACAGGAGATCAATAACAATAGGAGGGTAAATCAGCCTCCCAACAATTTAGGCAACGCTGTGCTGAACAATCCTTTAGTTACTGGAAATCAACCACATGTTGCCTCAATGCAAATGGGGAATACACCATCAGGACGCAGGCGCTAGACCAAAAGTGAGGTCAGTTACAAGCAAAGGTTTTCCTTCTCTTCCAGTGATGGTGCGATCACCTTGGTAGAACAGCAGAGGCCGCCACAAGAGGAAACACTCCAGCGAACGTTACCAGGGAACATGCAAAGTGAGGAGATGAATTCCCTTGTATATAACTTATCGGACTATATTTTGAGCAAAGTAGAACTGTCAGTCCTAAATAAAGGAGTGAGTTTTATCCCCTCTACACCTTCAAATGTGAGTAATGTACTGACTGATTTACGATTGTTTTGTCGCAATTTGACTTTGAAGTTAATGTTTAATGATAACAGTGATGATGTGAATAGACACCAATTTAGGTGCCCCAGTACTTACATGCCAGTGATGCCCCTACATATACCATTGTTCATTAAAACTTGCGAGAATCACCTATGTAAATATATGTATGGACATAGGGACAAGAGGTATTATAACTTAACTGCTGCAGAAAATAATGCCTTGAAAGGTTTAAAGGGCAACTGTGACATCAGCATCAGACCCTCAGATAAGGAAGGGTCGATTGTGGTCATGAATTTTAATGACTACAATCATATGATGCTTACAATGTTGAATGAAGAGGTGACATATAAATATATAAATAAGGATAGAGTGAGATCTATTATACATTATGTACACAGTGCTTTATATGAGATGCTTCTTGATGGTACTATAGATCGTGAACTATACGATTTTTTAACATAATTAAACCAAAAATACCAGTTATTAAAGGCCTACCAAAGGTCCATAAATCTCTAACAAATCCCCCCCTCTATGTCTAATAGTATCGGGGGAGGGTTGGGTTACGCAAGCATGTTCTCTTTATGTTGAAAAGAAATTGAAATGTATATTAACATCTATTCCTGTTATACTTAAGGATATAGAACAGTTTCTGACAGATTTGTTTACATTTGTGGAAATTTATGGAAGGGTAACAGGGTTACTATTTGTGACTCTGGATGTTGTGAACATGTTCACCTGTATTCCTAATGACTATGGACTGGATACCATCAGGGCTGTATTAGTTCGAAGAGAGGATTTTGATAATACTGCTGCAGACATGATTTGTTCCTTAATTTGGTTCTAAACAACAATGTTTTCATGTACGGGGACTCTATTTTTGCACAGAAATGGGGGGTTGCCATGGGTACCCCCTGTGCAAATTCCTATGCAAATTTGGTCATGAATGTGTGGGAGGAGCAATATGTACTCAATAGCTTAGTGTATCGGCAGCATGTAAACTTTTACCATTGTTTTGTTGATGGTGTGTTTATTGTATGAGGAGGGGGTCAAGACAAACCGAACACCTTCCTTGATTACATAAATTACACGACTGACTTTTGGAGGTTTACAATGCAAAGCTCCTCAAAGGAGATGGATTTTTTAAATGTACATGTGGTAATTAATGACATAGGTGGGGTTGAGACAACTTTGTTTTGTAAAGGGTGTTGGAAAAATAGTCTACTATCTTTTGATAGTATGCACCCTAGGTTTATATACCCCAATATAGTAAGGGGCCAATACATGAGGGCTTCACAACTATGTATGCAGGATGATGACTTTAATCAAAACATAGAGAAGATGACGGGTCATTTTTCTAAGAGGGGTTATTTGAACAGCATTTTAATCCAGAATAAAGAGCGAATTATAAATGAGAGGAGAAACTTTGCTGCCCCATACTTTTCAAGATGTAATACCAACAATAGGGTGTCTACTACCAGGACATCTAGGCTTAGATTTGGCTTAAAGTATACCAGTGATGTAGGAGCTGTATGCAATATAATACGTAAGAATTCGGAGGTACTTATGAGTGATAGTAAAACAGCAGGATTAGTTAGAATTAACCCTTCCTTTTATATAAGAATTATTTGAGCCTGAAGAGGCAGCTATGTGCTGGAGGTCCGTTTAGTATGGGGGGAGGGCGTTAACAATCCAGCAGAATGGGCACCTTTAGATGCCGACATTGTAGGGTATGCACTTATATATCCCAAGAACAAGTATTTGAACATCCTTGGTTAAACTATACTTTTTGCCCCAGGTTTTATGCAGACTGCAGCACTGAGAACATTGTATATTTAGCAACCTGCAGGTCCTGTCGGGGTTTTTATGTTGGTAAATCCAACAAAAGATTGAAAGACAAAATATTTGGTCACTCCTAAGATATTAGAACAGGCAATATTAAAAATGCCTTGGCCAAACACATTAAAGAAAATGAATGTCATGAGTTTGTTTTTAGAGTATTTCAGATTGTTTCTGTGAGTGCTAGGGGTTGATTTGATAAACCACACTGAATCTATGGAACTTAAATGGATTTTAAGGCTTCAAGCTGAGAAACATCCTGGCTTGAATGCATGTGTTTCTTTAAGACCTGCACTAAAGGGAAGGAAATTGATGTAATGATGTAATTGATCAGGAGGGTCTATGTAATTACCACTTTAATATTTTTAAATGGTGTAGTGATGTTATTTTTTAGATCTGAAGAAGTGTTGGTTGCACAACGCAAAATAGCTCATCTGTTTTTATTATTTTAATAAGTGCTTGTATTTGCAAGCTGTGGTGGTCCTGCCATTCTTGTTTTATGCTTAGGAAAATCTAATGAATGTTTCAAACAAAAAGCATTGTTAAACAGTTTTGTTCCTGTGCCAGATTACAAATGTCATCTCTCCTTTCTAAAAGTACTGAAGAATGCTACACATTTCTATAATTTATAGCATTCATTGCTATAACCTCAAACATATCCTTTTTTATAACCTCTCTATATGAAATAAAATTTTCAAATTGTCAGCTCATGTAAAAACATTTCTTCTGAATTTAATTTAGACAATCTAATAAATTATTTTGACCTCATTCCTATAAAGAAACCATGGGTGGGATAAAGTAACCCCTGTCCACTCACTCATCCTGGCCGCGGGAGGCTGCATGACCCACTGTACTAGTGACATCTGGCAAAGACCAGGAATTACAGAAAAGATAAGGGTCCTCATTCCTATTAAGACGCCACAGGTGGGATAAAGTAACCCCTGGGTGGGATAAAGTAACCCCTGTCCACGCACTCATCCTGGCCGCAGGAGGCTGCATGACCCACTGTACTTATGACATCTGACAGAGGTCAGGCATTACAGAAAGGATGGGAAGGGTTTTCATTCCTATGAAAACATCATGGGTGGGATAAAGTAACCCTTGTCCACTCACTCAGTATCACAGTTGTTCTGAGGCATAATTAAAACAGACTGGCTGGAGGATAACACTGGTTTATGAAATATGTTTTCAGTGTTCTATGATCTGACTGGCGAATAGGAATATTTCTTTGTTTTCTTGAAGACAGTGTAACTGGGGCACATTTTTAGATAAGCAAGACAAACAGCACTATTATTTCTTCTGTATAACATTTGTCTTTTGACAATAATTAGTTCTTAGTCACAGACCCAGGAAAGTAACAGACGTCACATTTATTGGTGACAAAACATTGAAGCAACCTCATTGGCAATTCCATTCATCACTACCTGAAATAATGCAATCCAACAGATTACATTTATGATCACCATAAAACAAATAAAAACAGCATTTATATGGGGGGGGGGGGTCCACACCCACAGGCCTAAAGATACTAATTCCAGGGTTGCACATTTGTGGCGCAAAGGAAAAAAATCCTGAATTATGTAACGGTCAATTTTCTGCATTGCAACAATTGCATAATTCAAATAGCTGTACCACTAACAAATATTTCCAAAATTTAAACACACAATACATTTTTAATAATAATAATATTAATACAATTTGTGTATGCATGCTTAAATATATATATATATATATATATATATATATATATATATATATATATATATATGTGTGTGTGTGTGTGTGTGTGTGTTTGTGTGTGTGTGGATATAGGTAGATATATATGTGTATAAAGATAGCTAGATAGATACAGATAAATATAGATACCGATATAGATATAAATATAGACACAGAGGGCTGGAGAACCATTGTCAAGATTAGCCAGGTCACTTATTTATTTGTTTGTTTGTTTGTTTGTTTGTTTATCAGCTGGCTAAAAAGGATCACTAGGTCCCCTTTTCAGTCATATCCTAGTTATGTTAGTGAAAAATATACAGCATAAGTATAGTCTTGTAAACTGTACAAGAATACAAAACTCGGCAAATGCAATTTAACTTACACAGTTATTACTAAACACAAAAGAGGCAGAAGTATGGTCAGTACATAACAGCAAATTGCATAGAATGCAGAAGTGACCTTATTTGCCACAGTAGACTAGAATATCTAAAATAATAAAATGAATAAAATTGACTTGTGTAGATAGTTTCTGTTATGGAAAAGCCAAGACATGATAGGATTAGAATGTGCCAGAAACAATATAGTAATAAAATCAGTAGGTGGAGTATGGAGTTAAGATAAGACTGGAAGAGTATGTCCAGTAAAATACAATATAGCGAATAAAATGAGTAGGAGGAGAAGGCGAGAATGAGGTTATGTAAAGACACGGCAGGAGTTACCAGTCTGGGACTGATTATTTACATATTTAAATCTGCTGCTTCTCTCACATTCAGTAGCAAACCCTGACCAATAAGTAAGTTTATTCTAAACAAAGACACTACACCCTATTAGGATTAGATAGCAAGCAACTAAATTTCAATTGATTTGATGAACCTTTCCAGGATTACCAGTCTCTAGCTGATTACTTACATATTAATAGCTACTGTGTCCCATCCTCACCAGCAGACAGTTACAAATTGTGTGTATAAATGAGAGATTCCTATCAATTAATCTGAAGAACTCTATAAGATGAAAGCACTCCTCACAAATATAGAACAATAAAGAACTTTGAATTCCTTTTTTAATTTCTCCAAATCTGTTGGGTTTCTAATACCGTGACAGGAATGGACCCCATTCCTAAGTCAAAGTATGATTAAAGTTTATGAAATTAGTGTTGTTTCACTCTTTGAGGTCATCCAAAAGTGCCCTTCGCAGCACCCGCAATGTGCCCAGTAATGACTCCTTCTGCAATTTGTACAGAGTTACATGTATTGGTAGCATATCTAAATATTATTGTAGCCTCTTTTTTATAAGACCCATTGCTTCTACTACTGTTGGAACTATCCGAGTATCTTTCTTCCACATTGCTCTAGTTTCTGCTTGCAAATCCTGATATTTTCTTATTGTGTGTCTCTCTGTATGCAGGACATTGTAGTCACTAGGTGTGACAATTTTCAATGATCAATGCTACTTTTTATCTTCTTTTCTTGGACCACTATATCTGGTTTTCTAGCATCTATCTTTTGAACTGTTGGCAATGGGTAATCCCATGTGATGTAGACGTAATCATTTTTTATGATGCTTTATGGGTCATGTTTCCGGTGTTTTTCAGCCACTTCAATACATAATGTTTGCACAATCCCCAGTGCAACAGTCTTGCCACATTATTATGCTTTTCAGTATACAGTCCTTCTGCCATCAGTAGGTCGCAAACAGCAATGAGGTGTGCAACTGTTTCCAATTCTGTTTTACAAAACCTACATTTATCTGTTTCTCCCACATGTTCAATGGACTTTGTAAACCAGCTTGTATGAAGCCCACTATCTTGTGCCACCAATATTAACCTTTCATCTCTTGGTTTGAATTCGCCTCTCCTCAACCATTCCTGCGTTTGTTCCTGAGCAACATGAGTTTCTTCCAAAAGTTTTCTATACTTGCAACTATGTTTATGCATGTTCCACATTTCTTGCCTTCTTATTTGGTCCTTCACTTTATATTCTTTATTTTGTTTTTTGGCACATTCAGTTTCTGTCTGTTTTTTATCCACTTGTGATTTGATTTCCATTCCTGCTTGATGCCAATATGCTTCAGCTAGCCTAAGCAGGAAAGTCATCTTAGATTTATTCTCCTCATGTTTCAAAACTTTCATTACGTTTGGGTCTTGTGAGGTCAGCAGATATGTGTGGAGTCCCACAATTGCAGATCTATACATGTAATCAGTTTCAAGGAGGCCCATCCCTCATTTGGAACAGGGAATATATAATCTTGGTATGCACTGATTTTTATAAATCATTTGGTGATCGTGAAGCATCCTTCTTGTTTTCCTATATAATCTATCAATCACATTTTGGGGCCAGTCAATTACTCCAAAACTGTAAGTTAGGACAGGAAGAGCAAATTTGTTTACAGCTTGGAATTTGTTCCTAGATGTCAAAGCTGTTTTCAAGATTAATTTAAGTCTTCTGAAGTTCTCCTTACTAAGTTTTATTCGCATTTGTTCATGATTTATTGCTGATCCTTCATCAGTTCCAAAAATATTTATACACTCCCTCTTGCTCAAGTTCTTTTATATCACATTCTTGTCCCAAACTGATGTTTTCTTGGTGATGTAGTTTTCCTGCTTTAAAGGTTCGTTTTTTACATTTATCTAAACCAAATGACATTCTTATATCATCTGAAAAAGTTTTGACAACTTGCAATTGTACTTTCAGTTCCTCATCTGATGAGCTATACAGTTTCAACTTGTCAACAAAGAGAAAATGAGAAGTCTTTGCACTTTGTTGTTTTCTAGGAGCCACATTATAGCCATGATCTAAGCGGTTAAGTAGACAGCTTAATGGATTGAGGGCAAGGCAGACTAGCAGTGGTGACAGAGAGTCACCCTGGAATATCCCCCTTTGGATTTTTATCCCTGGAATAATAAGTTGTCATTTATCATGGCTTAATTGCAAAGTGGTCTGCCACTGTTTCATGGTCACTGTAATGTAATCGTGTAATCGATCAGTGTAGGGTGTATCTTATATACTTTTAAGCACTCTTTTATCCACAAATGTGGAATACTATCAAATACTTTTTTGTAGTCAATCCACACCATACTTAAATTCTTCCCCTTTTTACAGTTTTCCACTATGACTTTAATAACAAATGATCCTTTGTTCCGTATGACTTTCTTTTATTGCCCTTTTGTTCTACTGCCATAATTGAGTTTTGTTCTAAATGACTATAAACTCTGTCAGCATCAATTCCAGTGTATAGTTTATATGTCGTCGGAAGGCAAATTATTGGTCTATATTTTTTAGGGTAGCTTGCAGGTTTACTCTTAAGTAGGAGCATTGTTTTTCCTGTTGTTAACCAGGAAGGTGTTTGTTCGGGATGCGCATATAAATAATTCTTACTCAAGGCTAAATCTTCATGCAAAGATGTTAATACTTATAACCAGA
This sequence comes from Protopterus annectens, assembly GCF_019279795.1. Lineage (NCBI taxonomy): Eukaryota > Metazoa > Chordata > Ceratodontiformes > Protopteridae > Protopterus > Protopterus annectens. Next base: position 1,932,879,651 of record NC_056737.1, on the reverse strand, counting down.
AGTTAGGTACTGCATCTGGGCCTGAGTTTTTTTAATTAGAGGCTTTTCTTAACTTTGTTTCAATCTCTCGGGTTGTTAATTCATCCCATTTCATATCCTGTACCTTTAAACTTCTTATTCTTTCTTTTACTTTTTCTATCCATTTAGCATTTTTGTTATGTTCCACAGGATCTTCATAGATACTTCTCCAAAATGTACCTATTTCTTCTTTTTTTTGGTGGTCTTTCAATTCCTTTTACCTTATTTCCCAATTCTCTATAAAACTTTTTGGGTCATCAATAAATTGCATATTTTGTACTTTTCCTTTATATTTGTCTATGTATCTTCTAAGTTTTTCCACCTGTGCTGCGATTTTTAGTTTATTATTTGCGATAGTGCATGATAGATACTGATCTGTTCTAATACTGCGCATTGCTTTTATCACGTCTTTCTTTCTGAGTATTTTTGTTGATCTGTTCCCTGTTCTGTACTCAGATTCTAATAGTGACACTTCCTGTTTTAGTTACTTTATAGTTTTCTCTATTCAATACTTCCATGATGGTATTCAATTTCTCCCCTTTCTCTCCTTCACTACCTTGTGTTCTTGTGGCAGAACTTTGTCAGTTATTAATTTGGCTGCACAGTAATATACACTGTTTACTTCTGTTATATCGCATGAATCTCTATGGACAGTCCTAATTACTGTGTTCATTTGTTTTATCAAACTTCTGATTTTTGGGGTTTTATTGACCTTCTGCCGTCTATTTCTTTCATTGATCTTAATATGTCTATCTATATCTATTAAGTCAAGCAACTCTTCTCTTAGCTCAATTTCTTCTAGACTGAGGGCACATTTTTTTGTTTTCCATTTCCTGTGGGCATTCTATAGAAAGTTCTACTACATCTTCCTGTGGCACATTCTCTTCAATTTCATCCTGTGCCACCTCTCTGTCATATGAGAACTCACTGGCCTATAACTCCTCAGCATTAACTGTGTCAGAGTTTCCACAGTTTCCTGTTCCTTCCCTTACTGTCCAGCTTCAAGTTGATGTTTATACTGGTGTTCTGTGGAAGCCTCCAAAATATCTTCATATGGCACCTGGCCAATTGCTTCTCATTCCACTGATTTCCCTTTAATTTGGAGTTCCATTGCTCTGTCCTGTTGTGGTGCTTTCTGAATTAGATTTTCTATACTGAATCCTTCACTTTGAACTTCGTGACCTTAGTTTCTATTTCTTTAATTTCTCCATTACTGATCTCCTTTTCTACTTTTCCTCTTTGTCTTCTTATTTTTTGTATTGTAAAGTTTTCCATGTCTGGATTCTTTTCCCTGTATTTCTCTTCAAACATCTTTGGTGCGCTCTTTTTGTATTGGTTAGTTTTGCTTTCTCCTTTGCATAGATTTTACACCATATTAAATCTCTTTTTCTTTCCCATGTCCATATTTCTTCTACAGATGTCTCCTGATCTTCCTGTTTCTCCTTACTTTGGGGACTCAATCCATCATGCTGTGATGTAACTTGTGTTAGACCTTCTACATCAAATCCTTCACTTTGCAGGCATTCCATAACTTCAACTTCCATTTTTTTAACTTCTACTTTACTAATCTTCTTTTCTACATTCTCTCTTTGTGATATTATTTTCTTTAATGTGAAACTTTCCATATCTGGACACCTTTGCCTGTATTTCTCTTTGAATATCTTTGGAGCTGTCTTCTTTATGTTGATTAATTTGGCTTTCACCTTTGCATAAATATTGCACCATATCAAATCTCTCTTTCTTCCCCATGTCGATATTTCCTTTTCATGCTTTTCAAAAGTATCTAGGTTTTGTTGTTTACATTAAGTACTTCTTCAAATGCTTCTTTTTCCAAACAGATCGACGTTTCTTGATCTATATACTGTTTTCAAAAATCTGTTGTATTAATGAGCCCAAATTTTTATTTGAAGCTTCTGACAATTTTTCTTGCAGAAGTATTTTTCTTTCCTCTAACTTATCTCTTAATCTTTTTTGTATATCTTGTGTCTGAAAATTCTGTTTTTTTGCATAATAGTAACAATACATAATTTCTTTCTTATCCTCAATAGTCCACTGTATGATCTTTATGGCTCTTCTTTGGCCTATCAGTTTTTGTGATTTCTGTGGACTGCTACTTCCTTCTACAAGAGGGGATCCATCCTTCCCCTGGGCCTGGCCTTGCCCCATTATAGGAATGTTTCCGTACTTTGAATTCCTCATTTTGATCTTCTTCATGGGGCCAGAATAAGTTACCAAAGACACATCTGTACATTAAAATAAGAAATGAGAGTACCAAGTTGATTATTTTATGCTATTCAACATTTTTCTGACATACTGAAGAAACAAGACAGAGAGTTTGACAAAGAATAGTACCGAATAGATATCTATACAACTATTTACATACAAGTTCTCCTATAAAGTGCAACAAGCAGAACTGTGCACCTCTGAGTAGCAAGGAGTGCTGTAACACTGCATAGAGAGAGTTACTAGTAGCTTGCATTGATACCGACAGCTCCAAAACATTTGCACTTTGCTTGCTTTTGTAGGCAGGGTTTGAGCTGTTAGGAGAAGGATGCAGTGATTAGTAGTTCGTGTAAAGGAGTAGACATCTTGTAATGACAAAGATAGGCTAGTACCCTCTGGACAGGAGATCATTAGCAGTAATACCAGGCATGAGTTCACTGTTACACATCCAATTAATATTCTTTGTTTGTAAGGCTTTCAGGGAGGTACCAGGCACTCCAAACTAATCATAAATCCTTCTGCTACCATTTTTCTGACTAGATAAAGTAATCATTGAAAACCTGTCTGATAAGTGCAATAAATTAATTGCATTGCAATCTGCTACCAAAAATGTACATTCTATTAAGGGCATGCAACACTTAAAACATTAGCTAGTTTATTATACCCAGCTCACTCGATGTATACTATTTCCTGACAACCTTCAGATTGAAGTCTGCCCTTACGCCATTTATTGCCAGAGTATTAACACTAGGCACACTGAGGCAGTCCACAAACTGTCTTGTGTTTACTGGCAACCCTTAACTTTTGCCTCACTCTGATTCTGCATGTCAGCAGTACAGATACCTGCTAAATCTGGAGTCTAACCATTCATCAGAAGGTATTGTCACTACCCACCAGATTGTTAGCTCCCACATTTACCTCATTCACCATGCCACTCACCAAAAAATAAGAGTTCCTATGCTGAGATGCTTAAGGAATTTGTTGCCAAACCTCAGAGGCCTACAAGGCAGACCCCTAACACACAGTTCCTTCAGCAGCACAAGGACACTTCAACACCTGCACATACAACTACCACAAACACTACTAACAGGGGTCAGTAACCTGTCATCTCTGGTCCCCTAAGGTCCAACCACTATACATGAAAATGTCCTATTCATAGGTGACTATAGTGAGACACATATATGCAGTACTCACTAGGTTGAGCAAGAAAAGGGTGACAATGAGCTCAGGTGATAGGATACAATGGGTTACTGGGGAACTTAAGTCCCTATACCTCAAGTGATTATATGACAGGGTCATTGTGGGCTTGAAGAACTTGAGGCACACATTCCTGGATTATATGAGGAGAAACACAGTGGAGTTCTCTGGATATGAACCAAGGCTGATATGCAACTAGTCTTAAGTAACATCCTACCTTCATTAAGAAAGATGCCACAATATAAACAAAAATTATTTTATAATTATTATAATAATTTTAATAACTGGTTGAGTTTTGATGTCATTCCAAAGGTGGTCCAACATGTGTATGCTTGGAGAGAGATGGCCAACAGTCCTCATGCTTCACAAGATAAGCCCTGCACCTCTCACCTTGGGATTTTTGTATATTGTCAAATAATTTCTGCACCCTTATTTCACCATTTTAGGCAACATCAGTTTACTATATCCACCAACCTAGTTAAACCAAATCTGGATAATTTAAAGGTATACTCCTAAGTTCTAGAATCCTCAACAAACAATTGCTCTCCCTAGAAGTATTCCTGTGACTGGAAAGTGTTGAATTACTGTCATCACCGAAACATGGCTCTAGTACATAGATAGCACATGAAATTCAATGCCTACTGTTCATTCAGACAGACCATTAAAAGAATCGCTGCTGCTCTGCTGATGTTGTGCCTATATTCCTCTGCAGTTTTATCACATTTGGACTTAGATGATATGTTAATGACCCTGAACTCCCCCGCATCCTAGTAACTATCAATAAGATTCCATACACATATTCTGGATAACTACAGAACCCCTTCAATGACATCCAATACCCATGAGGCATTTAATCTCTGGCACCTTGGCAAAAAGAGTAGGTCTTTTTCATAGTCAAACAAAAATACATTTGCAGGACATTACCATGTACAGACCATGCTAAGTGGTTGGAAAGGGGTGAGGTTACCTGGGACTATGAGGATCGTATTGTTAGGTCTAACCATAAAGCAGTCTGCTTTGAAATAAAACTGAAATCAGATCCCTTCCACCCAAGGTACCTTTACAAATTTCTTTAAGACAAACTACCTATTGATAAGTGATGCACTGGCAAGCTTCAAATCTCCACCAAACCCAGTTAACTCCACTGACTACACAGAAATGTACACTACCGCTTTACAACAGTATGCAAACAGCTGTACAGATGCAGCTGTACCCCTTAGAAACAAGTGCAGAGCAAACCCCAGAAACAAACCCACATGGTAGAGCCAGGGTCTATATTATGATATCGCACACTCAGAAGAGCGAACGACACATAATCGATCCCATGTAAGCGAAAGCTTACAATGTCGAAACCTCAGAACAGCGATTTTTTCCAAGGGAAAAAAAATCGCTACTCCAAAACAAAAAAAAAAATAACTGTAAAACATTACATAATGTGGGGGGCTTTGCCACCCACACCCTCGATGCCCCGACGTGGGGGCTATGCCCCCTACATAAATATACCAAATCGGAGATCGCACTACAGTGCCAAAAAGGCAAAGTAGCGAAAGCGGGCAAACAAATTCTTTCCCAGGGAAAGAATTTGCTGAAAAGCCACTTCGCTATTTTGCCTTTTTGCGCTTTTCAGTTCGTCAAAGAAGCATTCAACAACCTGCATCTGCGACAGCATAAAAGGGAGCCATGGAGCCATAATATCAGCAAGCTTTATAATAAAAGGAAAATAATTTTGACAAAAAATAAGAACAGCAATCCCCAGAATGTTAGATTCCTTGTCACTGAAATAAACAACTCAGGAGCTTAATAAAATCAATTAAAGCCAAGTCTGAGGTTAAATAGCTATCCAAGCCAATGACAATCACAAGACATTTTATATTATGCTCATAAACTCAAAAGCACAATATAGCAATGCCCTGAGCTGATTGTGAATGATGAAGCTACATTGAAGCTAAAGATATAGCTAACCTGCTGGCCAATAAATTTGGATCTAACTTAACACTTCTATCCCCTCCCTTTGTCCCACAAGGTATACCTGAAACTGGCTCACCTACAGCTATCACACAAGACCAAGTCCTAAAAATTCTATCAAAAACTGAAAATACTGCATAGATGGGTCTTGCTAATATACCTGGATGCATCTTAAAAGCATGATTTAGCCACACCCCTAACAACACTGTTCAGTCTTAGCCTCCATACAGGTTTTGTACCAAGTGAATGGAGAACGCCTAAAGGTCATTCTCCTGCATAAGGGAGGGCCTAAATTGCAATTATATGCAAGACTTGGAGAGGTGTGGAACTATGGGTAACTAGCTTTTCATTAAAAAGGAAATTGAATTATTTAAGTTGCACTTAGTAGTGACCAGTGTTGTGAAACTTCATTGCACTTTTATGTCTTTTCCATGTTTTAGCCAAAAAAGTTATCTGTTTGTATTTTTTAGTGTGTTCTAGGACTGTAGTCCTGTATTTTAATTTGCAGTTGTGAGAAGATTGTATTTCAACATTATTATACACTACTATTTCTATAAGTAGAATTACTTGTAAAAGCTATCTGTATTTTAAACCCTACTGGGATATAGTTTTGTAGTTTAATTCGCAGTTGTGGCAGGACTGTGAATTACTATAATATTTGAGTCTTAGTCATATATTATTGCATTTGTTCCAAAACAGTGTTATTGGTGCATTTCTGCATGGTCTGGTGCCTTAAACTGTAGCAAAGGTTCAATAGTGAGAGAACTGTCCCTGCTTCAGTTTGTGCTTCAGAGCTTGTACAGTCTGTTTATCATTTACCTGCTTAAAGTTGCATTTTGCATCTGCCCTATGTCCACGAACAGATTAAGCTAAAGTTTCTGAAAAAGCTCCAATAATGGATTTATTTGATTGGATATCTCTGCAGCTAGCTTGCTTGAACCTTGAAAATGTTTCAGTGATTTTATAAGATTTTGTCTGTCACCTCCACCCTTTATAGTAATCTGACTTTCAAAGTCCCTCCCTCCCCTTTTCCGTTGCTATTATCTGTTCTATAAGCTTTTTATGCACTCTTCTCACCCATTGTTTTCCATAGATCCATGACAATGACTGACCACCCAGCAAATCCGTAAAGCTCTTAAGTAAACCTTCATTACATATTATCACCTGCTTGTTCTCCTACAACTCAGCAAAGCTTGGAGTCCTAGCGTGCATTCCAGAAGTGTTTTACATGTATCCAGTGCCATCCAAGATAAGTTAAGTACCTTTGATTACTAGATCACACTTCTTAAGTTACATTGAGTGATCGCTACTGTTTCCTGCTCTTACGTGTGTATTTCACTGCATTCTTTCTAAAAAAAAATGATCTCCTCTCACTGTTACTGCTGTAAGATTGTCTTGAAATCACCTTCAGCAAGGGATTTCCAGATAGCTGTTTAATTGGTCTGTGTTAGCATCGCACTCGTGAGTTGCTTCTAATGTGTTTTTATATTAGGAAGACTGGGTTTATTTGTCTTATGGCAGAAGGTGTTTCCTGATCTATCTGAGATCAGAAATACCAAATGACTTGTAGTGTAGTGATTTAGTGGCCAAAGGGCTTATCAGTTAGTTTTATGTTTTTCTTTCTGGGCTGCTATAAATGTTGTGTATTTGCATGGGATAGCACTGTCCTGTACAGTAGCAAACACCTAGAAAGCAAAGTTTCTCTGTAGAACAGTCCATAATACTGTACCCTGTAAAGCAGCAATACAGAGCAAATACCTTGCACACTGACAAGCTTAGAGCGGCTAGTTTATTTATTTTATTTATTTATTTCCAGTTTGATGACCAGGGAAGTCCACTGGGCCAAGCAGGCTGTTGAAACTATACACACAACACCCACCCCACATAGCACATAGACTAATATATAGTGAGGCAAGTAAATGCAAGTTTTCCTGAACTACAAAGATCACTGAGAATGCCTGTTGTCAAAGCTATGCCTCAGCAAGCCAAAGACAGAAAAAAACAACACCTAACACCACATATACTGTCAATATCAGTGCAGCTCCAAACACTAAGCCCCTAAAGCAAGCAAACAAACCTCGCAGGTCTCTCATCATAGGGTACTCCATTGTAAGATATACTGATGCCCTCTAACCAGGCCAAACAAGGAGAAGATGACTGTTAGCTGCTTTTCTGGAAACAGGATTCAGTAAATCACACACCCATTCAAGTCATTATGCCACAGATACCAATTCTGTGTTGGAGAAAATGACCTGAGATGTACCTGTCTGGACTATACGAAGAGAGACATTATGGAGCTTTCAGACCATATATATATATATATATATATATATATAGTTGGCACAGTGGTTAAGGTGTTTACCTTAGAGACACAAGGTGTGGGGTTTGATTCTGACATGGGGTAATTGGCTAGATTTAAAATGGCTCACAAGTGCAGTTAGCTTAGTACTATAGATATATAGCTAGACACAGATATACTAATCAAAATAAATCAATCCACAAAAATTAAAACAAGGTTACCCCTAGCTACCACATAGGTGACAATCCACTGAGCACAGAAAAAGTAATCAGGGATCTGGGGACCCAAGTTGACAGTAGTCTTTCGTTTGACACTCATGTTGCTAAAGTAGTTAGGAAAACCTTCTATATCGCCCACCTGATCATGAAGGGATTCACATCTAGATCAAGGGAGGTCATCGTCCCCCTGTACTCATCACTCATTAGACCTATGATTGAGTACAATGCCCCGTTCGGAATGTATCTGACCAGACACCTGATGCAGCTTGAAAGGCCCCAAAAGTTCCTCACCAAAAGGATAAAGGGTCTCAAAAATATGTCTTATGCTGCCCGACTGAAAGAACTCCAGCTTTATTCAGTCTCATACCGCTTGCTCAGAGGTGACCTGTGCCTGACATATAAGGCCATGTCAAACCCAGATTTGATGAATATGCTTCACCTCAAAAATCTAGATCCCTCAGAACCACAAGGGCGGAGACTTAAACCTTGACACGGTTATAAATAGAACGTGCTGGAGGGACAGATTCATCACCCAGAGACTCCCTATGCTGTGGAACAAAATCCCGGTACATGTGAGGCAGAGCACCTCGCTGGCCTTGTTCAAGAGGAATCTTGACCAATGGATGGGAGATCGCAGATATACCCCAGGGATTACTTCAGTGTCACTGCTTGACAGAGGCACAGAAAAATGATAGGCATAGTTTTTATTCAAACTAAAGGGGTGGCAAAAGCCACATAACTATGGGCTAGGCTTATAAATGCCCTTGGGCAGATAGCCTAGTATGAACCTATGAACCTATGAACCTATGTGTCTCACTCTACTATGAGCCTGGCACTGAGCAGCATATTACCATCACTGAGCATGATGCCACAATATAAGCAAAACAATGACTGATTTCAACAACTGGATGTCTTTCTGGTGTCATTCTAAGGGGATCTTTTACTTGTTAGCTTGGGAGGACATGATTAACAGACCACATTGCTTTGCCAAGGATGGTCTGCACCTTTCTACTCTAGGCTTTTGAATACTGGCCAAAACGCTACCCAACATCATAGTACTTTTTTAGGCAATGCCAAATTGACTGACCTACATGCATAGCAAAATCAACTCAAAAAAACTCAAAGTGTTGCTGCTCAATGCCAGGAGCCTAAAAAAAAAATAAAATTATACTCCACCCAAACACTCTTCACACTCAAGAATATAGACCTCTGTGCAGTTACTGAGACATGCTTTAAAGCAGTAGAGAGTACTCTGGCAGTGCAAGGTTTCAGTGCCTTCCACGCTTTTAGACCAGTAGCTGCACAGACAAGAGCTAAAGGTGGAGGTTTATCAATATACATCAGTAACAAGCATATCTCTACGGTAGTCAAACAGGATGATGTACTGGACTTCCTCCATGTGCAGATCACCACAGACAAAATCCCATCCCATATCCTAGCCAGCTATACATCACTCTCCGCGCCCCAAGAAGCTCACAATGCATACTTAGACCTTCAGCAAACACGTGGCATCCAACCTAACACCCTATTCATGGGAAACATTAATTACCCCTCTACAGACTGGGAATCCCACATAGTCTCAAATCTGGACTCCATAAATACTAACACCCTTGACTAATTAGTGAATACAACCACTAAAGGCTCCAACTTACTAGATGTCGTGTTCGCAAAAATGGGACAATGCTGCATCCCCCCACCCCAAATGTCTTGTTCTCCCTTATAAGGTCTAATCATAAAGCTGTCAAAATCAACTCTGTAATCCCATTAAAACCAATAATAGTTAGGAACTGTTCCAAGGCAAATTACTCATTATTAAGTGATAACTTGTCAAAATTCATTACCCGTCCAAACCCCAAGAACACAGCAGTCTATGCTGAATTACTCTCATAAACTGTGTACAACCATGTCAACGGTGGCACAGAGGCTGCAGAACCTATGAGCATTAAGTCCAGGACAAGCCCCAGAAACAACCTGCCCTGGTGGCATCTCAAATTAAACAGGATATACAACAAAATGAAAAGAATTATGGCAAAAAGCAGGAAGAGTAATTCCCATAAATATAAAGAACTCTTTCATTAAACTAAATAGGCAACTAAGAGGGTTAATTAAGTCAACTTTGAGGTTGAAATAGCCTCCCAGGTGAAAGATAATCATAAGGCCTTCCTCAGCTATATCAGAAACCTCAACAGCAGCACACAGCAATATGCTGAACAGTTGGTTAATGGTGCCACTTTCATGGAGCCTGGCGATATAGTAAACCTGTCAGAGGACAAATTAATTTTCAGCTTTACTCCCCTCACCTGCAACCCCCACCCCCAAAATAACCCCTCCAAGTATAGCTAGGAAACATGTACTGCCTGCACTCGCTAAAACCAAGAACACAGACTCAATGGCCCCCGATACCATCCAAGGATGCCTCCTGAACAGTCTAACATATGACTTATCAGGACTCCTGAAGGCACTATTTAGCTATATTCTTAAAGCAGGTTTTGTGTCACATGAATGGAGGACTGCAAATGTCATCCCCTTCATAAAGGAGGACCTTCAACAGATCCTGGAAACTACAGTCCCATTAGTATGACTAATCTTCTTTGTAAGGCCATGGAAATAATTATCATGGAAATTATCAACAAGGACTTAGGGGGAATACCTGGGGCAAAGGAAAAGAGGAGTACTTATATTAATTGCAAGAAGAGCTCCAACAGTGATAGAAGAAGATAAAAAAGATAACGGCAGATTTGTAGTCCTAAGCGGCTACTGGCAAAGGAGAAGGATTACACTGGCATGTATTTACATTCTATCTAAAACTTCTATGAGAAATAATCAGTCTTTAGTGAGGAATATTAATTATAGGTGGGGACTGGAATTTGATTTGCAGCAGTGAAGATGTGTCTGGGGGACCCAGAAGGGAGAATATAACAAAGGATGGTAGATTTTTGAAGAAATTTATGAAAATATTTGGCATAGAAGATGTGTATTCAGTAAAAGTAGTTTGGAGTGAATTTACATGTTATTCCCCAAGATATAAAAACTGCACTAGGCTAGACAGAATTTATAGTTCACAGGAACATGTGCATTTAATTAAAGATCTTGATACTCACCCAATAACTATTTCAGATCATGCTCCAGTAATAGCTAAAATAAAAGCACAGGGTAATGAAATAAAAATGAGACATTGGCGCTTTCCCACCTATCTGTTGAAAACAGACGAATTTAAGGAATAGGTACTGGAGATTATTCAGGAGCTGTTAGACAAGATAGAAATTTCCTATGAAAATATAGACAGGGAGTGGGATAAAATTAAGGTGGTGTTTTAAAATAGGGTGGAAATAAAAGAAAGGGAGCTATGGTTAAGAAGTAACAAGAATTATTTAGAGGGACTGACAAATGTTATAGTGCAAAATACAGGGATTTCATGGAAAAGAAGATGATCAACTGCAGAATGCTAGACAGAAAATAAGGGATTACCCCAATAATATGCACAAGTTTAGAAAGGTTGCTATTAAGCAACTGTTTTTGGATAATAACATTAGAGCACAAAAAATGTTTAGCACAATGACTCAAGCAACAGAAAGTAGAAAGGGCTGTCACCAGACTTAGGGAGCCTGAAACAAGGAAGGTAACAAGACATCCTGTAGAGGTATTAGACATATTTTGGAAATTCTATGAAAGTCTCTATAAAGCAGAGAAATATGAAAATCAAGAAAGACACAAATGGAAATGTTTATGGAAGAACTAAATATGCCTAGGTTAGAAGTAGATGAGGCTCAGTTACTAATGGTTAGGATAGGAGGAGATGAGATAAAAATTGTGATGTATAACCAATCTACAGGAAAGTCCCCAGAAATAGATGGTATTTCTGTGGAAGCTAGGAGGAAAAAAATTGATAAATATCTGGAAGTTTTTGTCTAACAGTATTTTAAGAGGAGGAGAAGTACCAACATCCTGGAAGAAAGCGGTAGTAGCTGTAATACCTAAAGAGGGTAAAGATCCATCCAGCTTCATATAGGCCCATTTTAATATTAAACCATGATTATAAAGTGTTCATGTCTATAATGGCTAAAAGAATGGCAAAAGTAATGCAAAAACTGATAGACAGGAACAATGTGGTTTTGTGGAGGGAAGGCAAACATTTGACAACATTAACAGAACACTGATGATCCAGAGGGAAACAGAATGTAAGAAAATACCATTGTTGTTGATGGGTCTTGATGCAGATAAAGCATCTGACAGACTAAGCTTGGGCTTTATGACCAGGGCAATGGAAGCATTTGCATTTCCTGAAAAAATATTATAAGGTTGACTAGAAGGATATATGAGGGATCGGAGGGAAAAGTTAAACTGGGTGTGGTCGTCTCTGATAATTTCTGCTTGAGCAATGGAAACAGGCAGGGGTGTCCTCTTTCCCCTTTATTATTTGCATTATATTTAGAACCATTGGGAAAGAAAATAAGGGACTCAGAAATTCAATGATAAAATCGGTGTGCTAGCCAAGAAAAGCTAGCTTTAAAGCCAAAAGTTATTGGGGGAGGGGGGTACAAAACCAGGGACACATTTTAAAAATTGCTTGTATATCCTTAGATAGTTGTTAGAATAAAATGTTTTGTGTTACCATGCATTTCCTGAAAGATAAGACTGAAAATTAAATGTCATTATTTAGTGAATTGAGTTCTCACTGATTTGCAAGAAAACCAGAAATTTTAAGAGGAGCAGACCAAAAGTATAAGCCAAACATTTCCAAGCCAGGACAGTTCCTTGAATAGTTAGAGAATTCAGGCTGTTGTTTCCTGTACACAAGGTACAGGGTTTGAGCCTGAGTAACACCTAAGTGGGGTATTATACACACACTCACACACACACACACACACACACGGTTTGAGCCTGAGTAACACCTAACTGGAGCATTTTACACACACTCACACACCTTGCAGGGTTTGAGCCTGAGTAAGCCTGAGTAACACCTAACTGGGGCATTTTACGCACACACACGCACACATGCACACACACACACACACACACACACACACACACACACACACACACCTTGAAGCTGCATATATCTCCTTACTTGTTAGTGTTTCAATGTCATGTACGTCAACGACTGGAAAAGTGCTGCCTATGGCGGACCGCCCCTCATGCCCCCTCCTAGCTACGCCACTTTTTGTAGGACATTATCCTGTATGTAGCCTGCTCAGTGGGTTGGCAAGGGATGAGGTTAATTGGGACAAGGAGGATACTCATACAGACTACTAATAGGCCAGCTTATCAGAGAAAATAGATGAAACAACAAAAAGACACAATGCAGGAAAGATCAAATTACACTGGAGCAAAAAAAATTGTCTTCTAGGGACCCCAAAAATCTGGCAGTCATTTTTCCACTTGCTTCACCAAGACCTGGATTTAGACAGAACTGTAATTAAGAATCCATACCAGCATTAGACGGCTCATATCTGGCAATAATATCCATGGCATAATCTTCTGTATTCTCTTGTTCTAGCTGTTTTTGTTGCAAGAAGTCAACAAATTCCATTAAGCTCATCCTGTTTCCATCCTTTGAAAATTCATTAAAGATTTTCAGGACATCTTCTCTCTGAGTAAGCATTTTGTAAAACAAGACAAACTCATCATCTTCAAGTGTCCCTGACCGGGACTTATCTGCCATCTATAATGAGAAAAATGAATGGAAATATCAAAAATTACCACTCTGAAACAAATTCAGGATGATAAAAGGCGATACTTCAGTACTGGATATTTATGAATGCAGATCAAATTATTTAATCTGTTACAACAAGACTGGCTTATGTTATGTTTCAAAAATTGTCAGAAAAAAAAGTTTTACAGATAGTAGCTTAGAGTAAAGGCTCTAACTTTTGACAACTGGCATTTTCATCACTTGCATGAATAACATTTCCAAAACTTTCATCTAATTATAATTACTATATGCCATTCTGGTCATAATTTTGCCACCTTCATGTATTATTGTTTGTAATTTATAATTACAGCTATATTGAGCTAGGCATGCTTGAATATAAATGAATAGTTCATAGGCTGATAGTTAAATGACAAGTTTAGGACCTCAAATCAGTGAAAAGCTTGAAAGCTATTTCACTATGATTATACAATTCACCCAGCTGACCATTCCGGCCAGTGTAAGATAGAGTAGAAAAGGGTTAAGGCTGAGTTGCTACTGAACTTTATCATATGGTCCATGTTTAGTTCCTTCTCTCTGCATTTACAATCTGTGTGACTCTAATCAAATCAATTAACCAGACAAGACCAGGATTCCAAGATAACATAGCTTTATCCATTTGTAGACAAGGAGATGAAACATCCACTCATAACTTTTTGCATACCATATGCAGTGTGAAGTCGGGATAGCATAAGTCATCTAAAGAATTAAGGAAAGAATAGATTTAAAATGCTGAGCTCTTTCTATCACTACCAATGGGGCTGGGTGTGGAATAAATAATGATCTAAATGATGCCACTGTAGATGTGTATAATTTAGATATTGTTTGAATTATTAAGCAAATTTGCTTTCTTGGTAGAGTTACCTCCTTAAACTGCATAATATTACTTCTACATTTAATTTACCAGTTCCTTGTCAGTAGAGCTCAACTTTGTATAGCTTAGCCTTCATTACTGATTAGCAGTGAGGTACTATATACTTTAGATGTATCTGTCTGTTGACTTGATCATTGTAGCTTTGGGAGACTTTGTGGTACTGTGTAATTGTAAGAACAGTTCATCTTTCCAAAAAGTAATCTTACTTCTCTGAAAGTCGACACTAAACACACCACATACAGGACAAGCATCATTTAATAATTAATTTGTTTTATGACTAAACATATTTTTGCTTGTCTTTCTTTCTTACATTTCTGTCACAGTCTGTTACATCATGATTTCTAGCAGTGGCAGACAGAGTGGTGCTAGCAGCAGAGAGACAAAAAGAGTGACTGCTTACCTGATTTAAATATATTTTACTGCTATTACCTTTGTGACTGTCCTTTCTCACCGAAAAGCGAGTTATATCTGCTCTTTGCCTGTTTAAAGCTTGTTATACATTTAATTTATACCTGCACTTTAAAAAGTTTGTCTTGTTGTTGAATTTATCTGTTGAGGCTACACACTCAAGTGCGCTAGCCTGTGTTAAATATTTACTGCATTTTCTGCTGTTTGTCTTGCAAAAAAAGAAAAAAACAAAAAAAAATCCTTGTTTCCCGCCTTTCTTGACCTAGAATAGTCCCGAATACAGGCTTTGCTGTATTCTGGACTTTTGGATAATTCCTGTGTTGCCCATTTCTTTACTTGGATAGAAGGAAGCTTCTTTGTTCACCAGTGGGAGTGGGGAGCTTTGAGCAGCCTATCTGTTCCTAGAGGAGTGATCCCAGCACAAGAATCTTTGTAGTTTATTGGCCGTTTTGAGCTAATTTCTAGCTCTTTCAAGTCCCCTTGTATAAAACCCACTTTGGCGCAGTTTTTGCGCTTGTTCCTACTCAGCAAAGCTCCTCGTGGTCCTGCAGAGTGGTGCTAGCAGCAGAGAGACAAAAAAGAGCGACTGCTTACCTGATTTAAGTATATTTTACTGCTATTACCTTTGTGACTGTCCTTTCTCGCCGAAAAGTGAGTTATATCTGCTCTTTGCCTGTTTAAAGCTTGTTATACATTTAATTTATACCTGCACTTTAAAAGTTTGTCTTGTTGTTGAATTTACCTGTTGAGGCTACACACTCAAGTGTGCTAGCCTGTGTTAAATATTTACTGCATTTTCTGCTGTTTGTCTTGCAAAAAAAAAAAAAAAAAAATCCTTGTTTCCCACCTTTCCTGACCTAGAATAGTCCCTAATACAGGCTTTGCTGTATTCTGGACTTTTGGATAGTTCCTGTGTTGCCCATTTCCTTACTTGGATAGAAGGAAGTTTCTTTGTTCACCAGTGGGAGTGGGGAGCTTTGAGCAGCCTATCTGTCCCTGGAGTAGTGATCCCAGCACAAGAATCTTTGTAGTTTATTGGCAGTTTTGGGCTCATTTCTAGCTCTTTCAAGTCCCCTTGTATAAAACCCGCTTTGGAGTGGTTTTTGTGCTTGTTCCTACTCAGCAAAGCTCCTTGTGGTCCTGCAGAGTGGTGCTAGCAGCAGAGAGACAAAAAAGAGCGACTGCTTACCTGATTTAAGTATATTTTACTGCTATTACCTTTGCGACTGTCCTTTCTCGCCGAAAAGCGAGTTATATCTGCTCTTTGCCTGTTTAAAGCTTGTTATACATTTAATTTATACCTGCAATTTAAAAAGTTTGTCTTGTTGTTAAATTTACCTGTTGAGGCTACACACTCAAGTGCGCTAGCCTGTTTTGAATATTTACTGCATTTTCTGCTGTTTGTCTTGCAAAAAAAGAAAAAAACAAAAAATATCCTTGTTTCCCGCCTTTCCTAACCTAGAATAGTCCCTAATACAGGCTCTGCTGTATTCTGGACTTTTGGATAGTTCCTGTGTTGCCCATTTCCTTACTTGGATAGAAGGAAGCTTCTTTGTTCACCAGTGGGAGTGGGGAGCTTTGAGCAGCCTATCTGTCCCTGGAGGAGTGATCCCAGCACAAGAATCTTGTAGTTTATTGGCCGTTTTGGGCTAATTTCTAGCTCTTTCAAGTCTCCTTGTATAAAACCTGCTTTGGCGCGGTTTTTGTGCTTGTTCCTACTCAGCAAAGCTCCTCTTGGTCCTGCAGAGTGGTGCTAGCAGCAGAGAAACAAAAAAGAGCGACTGCTTACCTGATTTAAGTATATTTTACTGCTATTACCTTTGCGACTGTCCTTTCTCGCCAAAAAGCGAGTTATATCTGCTCTTTGCCTGTTTAAAGCTTGTTATACATTTAATTTATACATGCACTTTAAAAAGTTTGTCTTGTTGTTGAATTTACCTGTTGAGGCTACACACTCAAGTGTGCTAGCCTGTGTTAAATATTTACTGCATTTTCTGCTGTTTGTCTTGCAAAAAAAGAAAAAAACAAAATAATATCATTGTTTCCTGCCTTTCCTGACCTAGAATAGTCCCTATTACAGGCTTTGCTGTATTCTGGACTTTTGGATAGTTCCTGTGTTGCCCATTTCCTTACTTGGAAAGAAGGAAGCTTCTTTGTTCACCAGTGGGAGTGGGGAGCTTTGAGCAGCCTATCTGTCCCTGGAGGAGTGATCCCAGCACAAGAATCTTGTAGTTTATTGGCCATTTTGGGCTAATTTATAGCTCTTTTAAGTCCCCCTGTATAAAACCCGCTTTGGCGCAGCTTTGCGCAATTTTGCACATAGCGCAGCATCGGGCAGCGCCGCTTAATCGGGCTTAAACCTTTTTCAGCTCCACAAAGTCTACTCTTCACTTTTTCCATTAGAACTGCTCTAACTCTTAAAATAAGGACCCTAATTTCTATCTAAAGCCCTGCACTTGCACTTGCTCATACAAGCAATTTTATATATGTTAGCACTAATAAACCAAAAGCACTACATCCCTAGATACTCCCTTGACACTCGGCCCCTATTGGTCCTTTTCGATCAGTTATAAAGGAGTTACCTATACTTTTCTGGCATGACCAAAGGACAGATGCTGGTTTCCTCTCCAGTCCAGCTGGTGAATCTGGGAATCCTGAGGCAATGTTATAACTGCCTCATGTACACAGACAACCCTCTCCTCGTCCCAACAAGCTCAAATATATGTGAGAGATACAACCATATAGCCAAACTGGAGGCTGAGCTCTCCCAACTCTGTACTGGCCCAGTCAGTCAGGAGGAGAAGGTAACCACACACACCACAAATCCAGTCTCACATAGACCTACCACAACGTCTAACCAAACATATAAACACACCAAAACATATTCGGAGGCTCTAAATAAGAATCTGCCTAAGCAGCAGAGACCTCCAAAGCAGACATCCAAGCACCTGCTACCCCAAAACATGTGTAACACATAATTCACAAAGTCAGTGTGCCAAACAAACACAGCCCTTAAGGCTAAACAACACACCTGATACACTTGTAATAGGTGACTCTATTGTCAGACACACTGACGTCCCACTCACCAGACTGAACAAGGAGAGGGTCACAGTAAGCTGCCTGTCGGGCGCCAGGATCCACCACATAATGCAAGCACTCAGATCACTCCAAAGCAGGTACAAATATAACTCAGTCATTGTCCATGCTGGTGTGAATGACCTGAGACGTACCTCCCTAGACTACATGAAAAGAGACATAGAGGAGCTCTCTGATCATGTAGCCCAGGCCAGTATGACCCTGACCTTGAGTAGCATCTTACCCTCACCAAGAATGATGCCACAGTATAAAGACAAAATGATCGATTTTAACAATTGGCTAAAGTATTGGTGTCATTCTAAGGGGATCCAGTGTCTGTCAGCCTAGGATGACATGCTCGACGAGCCATGTTGCTTCGCTAGGGATGGTTTGAACCTGTCACCCCTGGGCTTTTGGATACTGGCAAAGGCTCTTGTCACCCCCATAGTGCCTTTTTTAGGCAAGGCTTGAAGGACAAACCCACCTCCATAGATAGCACAGGGAAAAAGAAACTAAGGGTAACGCTACTCAATGCCAGAAGTCTAAACCTCAAGATGCATGCACTCAAAGCTTTCCTCAGAATGGAAAATATTGACATCTGTGCAGTAACAGAAACCTGTTTCAAGGCTCCTGAGAGCACACCAGCACTACCAGGCTATACCTCATACCATGCTTTTCGGCCCCAAAACTAGGACCGAACCACAAAAGGAGGGGGAGTATCCATATTCATCAAAGATACTCACACCTCCAGGTTAGTGGCACTGCATGAAGCAGCAGAGACCATCCATGTGCAACTAACAGTGGGCAAAACTGCCTTTCAGTTTATAGCCTGCTACAGACCACCCTCCCAAACTCAGGAACCTCACTCGGCCTTCCTGAAAACACTGGAGAATATGAAGGTCTCTCCAAACACCATTATACTGGGTGATTTCAACTACCCAAACATAGACTGGGAGCATTACTCAAGCCCCAATGCCCTAACCCAAAGGTTCCTTAAATTTATAAACTCAAATGCTATGAAACAACTAGTCACCGCTCCCACAAGAGGGGAAAACATACTGGACCTAATCATCACCAACATGGGGACTCTATGCTCCACACCAGAAGTATACCCCTCATTGGTAAGATTGGACCATAAATTAATCTCACTGGACATCCACATCCCGACCCCACCCCCAGCCCAGAAAACCACAGTGAAAAATTTCTCAAAAGCTAACTTCACACTTCTCCAAACCGAGGTGACATCCTTCAGAGCCCCTAGGCCAGCGGAAACTACAGCCCTAACTGCAGAAACCTTTATAAATGCATTCTATGGACACTTTCAGGAATGCATGGATCATGCAATCCCATATAAAACCAAGACCCAATCCTCCAAAGGCAGGCGTCCAATCTGGTGGATCCCAGCCATAAATAAGCTTTACAACAAAAGGAGGAAGCTACTACATGATAGAGCTAAATCCAGGGGCGGCTCGTGGCATCGGGCTGCCGGACTGCAGCCCCCTCAAAATGAAAAATAGAAAGAAAAATAAAAAAAAATGTATTTTTTGAAATTCGCGCATGCGCAGTAGTCCCGACTACTGTTGGTCTATGCGCATGCTCAAGGCAGTCCGGCAGTCCCCATAGGGGGACACAAGGAGACGTCTGTGCACTTTTAAAGTGCACAGACTCGCCAGGATTATGGGTCGCGTCCGGACTGCAAGAGCAGCAGCAGGACTCGGGAAGGAGCATTAGGATCTCGTCGGGCTTTCCTTGGGATCTCGCGGGTCTTTCAGTATTGCACGGGAAGGATGTACATTAGCTGGATATATTCAGGTAAGTGTATGGTGCTTTTTACCTTTAATTTACAATGGTGCTTTTTACCTTTATTTAATTGTGTGTGTATGGTGCTTATGCTTCACTGGAGTTTGTGTATGGTGCTTATGCTTCACTGGAGTTTGTGTATGGTGCTAATGCTTCACTGGAGTGTGTGTGTGTGTATGGTGCTAATGCTTCACTGGAGTGTGTGTGTGTATGGTGCTAATGCTTCACTGGAGTGTGTGTGTGTATGGTGCTAATGCTTCACTGGAGTGTGTGTGTGTGTAAATGCCCCAGGTGCTTATGGTGGTGTGGTAGGGAATACCTCAGGCTTGAACCCTGTACCCTGTATGCAGGTGTTAAAGACTTGAGTTCCCTACCCACCACCATTTGTAAAAAAATTTCAGATTTGTGCCTCATATTCGATCTGATCTGTTCCTCATAATATCTGTGGTTTGCAAATGTTGCAATGCTTGATATTTGATGGTGTAGTAGTAGCATTGTTGCCTCACAGCTGCAGGTTCTTGGGTTTGATTCTTGGCTGGGGTTCCTTCTTTGTGGGGTCTGTATCTTCTCCCTGTGTTTGTGTGGGTTTGCTTTTGTGTCCTCCCATGTTACAAAGACATGTCTGCATTATATCTTCCTGGGCCTCTGCAGAAAATTGTTTATTTGTTCCAAGTCAGACTGTCCTGATTAAAAAATGTTAAATAAAATTGACAGGCATTTGAATTTCAGACTTAAGGGTTTCTGAATGTTTAATTCCTTGCATATTTGATGGTGCAGTGGTAGTATTGTTGCCTCACAGCTATAGGTTTTCTGGTTTGATTCTTGGTTGGGGTGGCTTCTGTGTGGAGTCTGCATCTCCTCCATGTGTTTGTGTGGATTTGCTCTGGTGCCCTGCCATTTTACAAAGACGTGTCTGCAGTTTTAATCCCTGCTGAAAATTGGTTTTGTTCTGTCCGCAGTAAAATTGACAGGCATTTGAATTTCAGACTTCAGGTTTCTGAATGTTTAATTCCTTGCATAATTGATGGTGCGGTGGTAGTATTGTTGCCTCACAGCTATAGGTTTTCTGGTTTGATTCTTGGTTGGGGTGGCTTCTGTGTGGAGTCTGCATCTCCTGCCTGTGTTTGTGTGGATTTGCTCTGGTGCCCTGCCATTTTACAAAGATGTGTCTGCAGTTTTAATCCCTGCGTCTCTGCTGAAAATTGTTTTTGTTCTGTCCGCAGTAAAATTGACAGGCATTTGAATTTCAGACTTCAGGTTTCTGAATGTTTAATTCCTTGCATAATTGATGGTGCAGTGATAGTATTGTTGCCTCACAGCTATAGGTTTTCTGGTTTGATTCTTGGTTGGGGTGGCTTCTGTCTGCATCTCCTTCCTGTATTTGTGTGGATTTGCTCTGGTGCCCTGCCATTTTACAAAGACGTGTCTGCAGTTTTAATCCCTGCGTCTCTGCTGAAAATTGTTTTTGTTCTGTCCGCAGTAAAATTGACAGGCATTTGAATTTCAGACTTCAGGTTTCTGAATGTTTAATTCCTTGCATAATTGATGGTGCAGTGATAGTATTGTTGCCTCACAGCTACAGATTTTCTGGTTTGATTCTTGGTTGGGGTGGCTTCTGTCTGCATCTCCTCCCTGTATTTGTGTGGATTTGCTCTGGTGCCCTGCCATTTTACAAAGACGTGTCTGCAGTATTAATCCCTGCATCTCTGCTGAAAATTGTTTTTGTTCTGTCCGCAGTAAAATTGACAGGCATTTGAATTTCAGACTTCAGGTTTCTGAATGTTTAATTCCTTACATAATTGATGGTGTGGTGGTAGTATTGTTGCCTCACAGCTATAGGTTTTCTGGTTTGATTCTTGGTTAGGGTGGCTTCTGTGTGGAGTGTGCATCTCCTGCCTGTGTTTGTGTGGATTTGCTCTGGTGCCCTGCCATTTTACAAAGATGTGTCTGCAGTTTTAATCCCTGCGTCTCTGCTGAAAATTGTTTTTGTTCTGTCCGCAGTAAAATTGACAGGCATTTGAATTTCAGACTTCAGGTTTCTGAATGTTTAATTCCTTGCATAATTGATGGTGCAGTGATAGTATTGTTGCCTCACAGCTATAGGTTTTCTGGTTTGATTCTTGGTTGGGGTGGCTTCTGTCTGCATCTCCTTCCTGTATTTGTTTGGATTTGCTCTGGTGCCCTGCCATTTTACAAAGACGTGTCTGCAGTATTAATCCATGCGTCTCTGCTGAAAATTGTTTTTGTTCTGTCCGCAGTAAAATTGACAGGCATTTGAATTTCAGACTTCAGGTTTCTGAATGTTTAATTCCTTGCATAATTGATGGTGCAGTGGTAGTATTGTTGCCTCACAGCTATAGGTTTTCTGTTTTGATTCTTGGTTGGGGTGGCTTCTGTGTGGAGTCTGCATCTCCTCCCTGTGTTTGTGTGGATTTGCTCTGGTGCCCTGCCATTTTACAAAGACGTGTCTGCAGTATTAATCCCTCGCCTCTGCTGAAAATTGTTTTGTTCTGTACGCAGTAAAATTGACTGGCATTTGAATTTCCAACTTCATGTTCTTCAGAATACATAGTAGCACAACTTTTTTTTTAGCAATTTTCGAAGTTTATAACATGAATATTTTAAATTTGTCCCTATTTTTGGGACTGTATTCCCCCATTATTGGCTTCGTCCAGGTTTTTGTGCTAAGGTTGACAGCTATGGCAAGAACTGAATTCACTGAATATGTTTGAGGGCTGTATTCCCTCATTACTGGGTTTGTCCAGGTGTTTTGTACTAAGAGGTTGACAGCTATGGTGAGAACTGAATTCACTAAATGATAGCCATTTAAGTTTCAGTCTTCCTCTCTTTTACAAAGCAGCTGATGTGGCGTAGTGGTATGTTACTCTGACTTTTTTGCTCAGGGACCTTGGCAGTAAAATATATGGTGGCAACACAACATTTTATTCTAGCAACTTTCCAAGATTATACAAGCAATGTTTAATGTGTCCCTGTTTTTGGGCTTTTTACCCCCCCAATACATTTTGGCTTTTTCCAGTTTTCTTGAGCTGCGAAGTTGAGATGCAGTTGAGTATTGTGTAGATTTTACAAGGAACTGAGAGCTGCAGGGGAATAGAAGTTTAGTGCTTTGCCAAGTTAATACTATAGCCCAACAGGCTGTGTACTTGCTTTTGATGCAGAAGGTTGTGGGTTCTACTCCCACAAGGGGTAGATGCTGCCGTACTGAGAATGTTCTCCTTGGTGAAGATACTAACTATGAGTTCGTTATCAGTTTGCCATCCATTTCCTCTTGCAATATTATTACTAGCTTATCATTTTTTTAATGTAATATAGGCAATTTATTCCTGAGGGGCAACAGACACTTTATTTTTCGATGAAACCATGATATATAAAGGTGATTGCTAGCAGCAACCGCTTCATTAGTTACAGATTTCTTTAATGTGGAATTATTTAGATGACTGACTTCAGAGATTGTGCATATTTACTGATAATGGACTGTAGAATTGTGCATATTTACTGATAAAGGTGGACTGTAGAATTGTGCATATTTACTGATAATGGTGGACTGTGGAATTGTGCATATTTACTAATAATGGTGGACTGTAGACTTGTGTATATTTACTAATAATGGTGGACTGTGGAAGTCTGAGTAGACTTTTTTATGATAAATGTTCTCAACTGGGCACTTTTGCCATTATGGGTGCATATGGTTTGTTTCATTGCTTAATGGAAAAAATGTTCAAAACAAATTTAAAACACCCTGTAACAAGTGTACTGTATTGTACAAGGAATATAATTTTAGTACAATGAGGAAGGTGTATCAAAGAGCACATGTATGTTTCATATGCAAGGAGCCTATGATTCGAAAACAGCCCAAAATTAATCTTTATCTGCCACTGGCAAAATGTATTTTCTTTGAATGTGGGTTTCAATGCTGTTTCAATGAATGTGAGTTTCAAGGGCAGAGAAGTTTTAATGCTAAGTTTTCATTGTGAGACTGCATTGCTTTGTTTAACAGATGACTTAGTGTTTGTGCTATAAAATACAAAATAAAACTTTCAAATGAAGTCCAACTCATCATAGAAGTAAAGCAGTATGCACATTAGTGTTTATGGTAAATGGAGTGAAATAGCCAAGTATAATGGTTCATTGGAATGGCTGCAGAGGCTCCATTCAACCATTATTTTGTCAGGGGGGAAGGGCAGCAAACTCAGACAGGCCCAGCTGAACTATACCTCCCAACTGTCCAGATTTTCAAAGAATGAATAGATTTTTGCTTCTTATTTTTGGTTTGTTGTTCATAAAATTTGTAGTTTTAATTCCTAAATGATTTGCCAGAAGTCACTCTAAGTTTCAGACTTCATAACCTTCAGAAAAATGCATGTTAAAGTAAGAGCTGTTCTATCAACTGTCTCAATTTATACAAGAGCAATTTTTAGTACTGTTTATATGTGCCCCAATATATTTGGCCTTGTTCAGATTTACTGCATTAACAGGTTGAGAGGTACATGCAAATAAATTGCTTTATAGAATTAGGCATAGCCAACCTCTCAACTGTCCCCAATTTTTGGCTCAAAATGTTGCTCTTCCCCTTATAATCCCTCCAAAAATAGCAATTTTGGAACAAAACATGGAGGGTTTACAATTAAGAAATAACTGTAATAATCAAAGTTATAGATTACTTGAAATGCATGTAGATTCTTTTATATTTTGTCAGCTGCTCAAGGTAGCAGTACTAATATTAAAGTGTCCCTTCTTTGACAGGTAGCAGCTGTATTGTGTGTCTATTTTATATTTTTGCATCACGTTTTTGTCCATTTTTCATAAAATTGTGTTTTTGGCAAATTAGTGACATCACTAAAGACTGAAGTTAGAAAATGACAGACATTTGAGTTTCAGATTTTATACCCTTCAGAAAATTCATACTAATGCAAGACCTATTCTATTATCTTTCTAAGTTTATTAGAGCAATATTTAAAAATTGTCCTTATTGTTGGGCCTTTGTCCCACTTCTGTGTATGGCTTTGTCCAGATTTCTTGCTCTTGAGGTTGAGAGGTATGACAAATGTGTCAGGGCCATCACAGTCAGCCAGAGAGATTTCAAATTGTGACATGCTTGTTGCACCCCACTCCCCATGTAGTGACTCTGGATGTGTCCAAGCAAGGCAAGGAGTAGTTGTATCTACCTTGGATGGGGAGGACACACTGCATAAGTACTACAGTGGCTTTTCATCTGTCCTTGATTTTGCAGAATGGTCTGGTTTCTGTCATATTTTTGTACTGTTGATTTATGCTTATTACTCAAAGTGCCTGTTGCTCTGTGTTTTTAAGTAGCAATGCTTTAATGACCATAAGGTAAGCTTGTCTGAGATCGTAAGATGCAAGTAAGCTTTAATAAGCATACTGTTAAAGAATTGCCAACACTGAAAGCCTTTCTGTTGTTGCCATGCAGAGAATACTTGACTAGATAATGTATAAGCCTTGGGTATTAAAGGACAGGATTCCATTATTTTAAAAAACTCATTACACTTGTTGGAGACTTCCAGTCATCTCTACAAACTTTACCCGTAAACTAAACAGAATGCCAATCATGTGTGGTCCATAACCTGTACAGTAATCCTTTAAGCAATGTATCTTGAGCTTGTTTCTTGTTTGCTTTTCATTTTTTACTTTTATCATGTTTTCCCCATGAAACAAGTTGTCAGGCAGCATGTCTTTTTGGATAAGAAACATTTTTACAAGTGGGGGCATCACATAGATTTCTACTTTCAGCATGTTACTTGGTACTTTAATAAAGCTGAATATATTATAATTAGGACTGCAGTGCAAGGAGAAGTGGTTTGAGTTGAGTGCTTCTGGTTTTTCTTATACTTGATTTTGACTGGCATTCCAGTAATGTATTTAAAAAGTAATTTATTTTTTCATGCCTCACAACCTTTTGTTTCCATCTAGATATTAAGTAAGCTGTCATGCAGCCAATGCATTGAAATATTTTTATTCTTCTACACTTATTTTTGTCTTGAGTGGACTTTCATAATGATGATTTGCCACCCAGGGCAGCGTATTTAATTAAAGTTAGTTTTTTGTAGTTTTGTGCATAGCTCCTCCCCTTTCTGGTTGACCACACCCCCTCCCCTTGACCCCACCCATTCAGCTGTCTCCTGCAGCCCCCCTGTGATTTGAAGTCACCAGCCGCCACTGGCTAAATCCCTAATAGGGAAGGCATCTCTGATCAGTACTAGCAAAAAACTACGGTCCCTCATAAAATCATCCAAGGCCAGCTTCGAGATAAAAATTGCACAGGACACCAAAGATAATCACAAGGCCTTCTTTAGTTATGTTAGAAACCTGGGTGGCAACTCCCAGATATGTTCAGAGTTAATCCAAAATGACAAAAAATACACTGAACCCACAGACATAGCCAACATCCTGGCAGACAGGTTCAGTGCAAAATTCTACCCCCCCCTTCCACCCCAAAAGAGCAAATATCTATCCCAGCAGAGAGTTGCCTCCCTGACATCTCAGATGCTCAGGTGAGAGCTGCCCTCTCCAAGGCAAAAAACACAGCATCAATGGGACCGGATGGTGTCCCGGATTGCGTCCTACACCAGCTCCAAGAAGAGCTAAAACCTCATATCAAGTTACTGTTCAACCTCAGCCTTAGTACAGGATATGTACCCAAGGAATGGCATACAGCAACAGTGGTCCCACTCCACAAAGGCGGTGCCTCAACGGACCCTGGAAACTATAGCCCCATAAGTTTGACTAGCCTGGTCTACAAAGCTATGGAGTGGATCATCATGGAGCTCATAAACAAAGACATTGGAGACCTGCAGATGCTGGATCCTACCCAATTTGGCTTTGTTAAGGGCAGATCCTGCCTCCTGAACCTGGCTGACTTCTTTGAAACAGTCACCAAGGCCATAGATGAAGGGAAGGTAGTCCACACAGCCTACCTGGACCTCACAAAAGCCTTTGACACAATACCCCACTCGGGCATCATAAATAAGCTCTCCAGCTTAAATATCAACCCCTATGTCATAAGATGGGTTGCAAACTGGCTCAAGGATAGAACCCACATGGTCAGAATTGCGGGAGCCATGTCAGACTCTAAACCAGTTACTAGTGGCGTCCCACAAGGCTCAGTCCTGGGACCTCTCTTGCTCAGTATATATTTCTCTGAGGTACAGGCTAACACGGGAGAACTATGGCAGACCAAGTTCGCAGATGACTGCAAACTGGGTGCCATTATCGACTCACCAACTGACACAGACATCCTCCAAAAGGGTCTCACAGAGATGGATAACTGGTGCCAGAGCCATGGCCTAAAGTTAAATGCCAAAAAGTGCATAGTCATCCCCTTTGGGAAAAACAAAGTGCCCACAAATTACCACATAGGTGGTAATCCATTAAGCACGGAAGAAGTAATTAGGGATTTGGGGACCCAAGTGGATAGCAATCTTTCCTTTGACAATCACGTCACCAAAGTGGTTAGAAAGACCTTCTATATAGCCCAAGTTATCACGAAAGGGTTCACATCTAGATCAAGAGAGGTCATTGTACCCCTCTACCCATCACTCATCAGGCCCATAATAGAATACAATGCCCCATTTGGGATGTACCTTACCCGACACCTGCAGCAACTGGAAAGACCACAAAAGTACCTCACCAAGAGAATCAAGGGACTCAAACAGATGACCTATGCTGCCCGGTTAAAGAAACTCCAGCTATACTCAGTTGCATACCGCCTACTCAGAGGTGACCTGTGCCTGACGTATAAAGCCATGTCAAACCCAGATTTAATGGACATGCTCCACCTCAGAAAATCCAAATCCCTTAGAGCTACGCGCTCGAGGGACTTAAACCTCAGCACAGAAATTAATAGAACATGCTAGAGGGACAGATTTATAACCCAGAGGCTCCCATCACTCTGGAATAGAATCCCAGTCCATGTGAGACAAAGCCCCTCACTGCTTCTCTTCAAGAGAAATCTTGACGAGTGGATGGGAGATCATAGGTTTACCCCGGGGATCACTTCTGCGTCACTGCTAGACAGAGGCACAGTAAACTAACCTTAAAAGGGTATAGTAAACTCATTTAAAAGGGTGGCAAAAGCCAAACACACTCTGGCTACGTTTGTAAATGCCCTAGGATATATAGCCTAGTATCAACCTATGAACCTAATTAGGTTAGGTCACTTACTCCAACTATACAGCCATTAAGAAAACACTGCCTCTTTCTTATACATTGGCATTTAAATGTGCCTTTTCAGTCACAGATTGCCAGCATTGTACTTCATGTAAATAGTGCAGCCTGAAGCTACAGTTAGGAATGACTAAACAAATGTAAAGCTTTCAAGCTGAGTGTTCAGATGCAAATGAACATGAAAACGTCATTCAAATACTATTTTTTCATATTACAATTAGTTGTCCTTCCCTTTAATGAAGCACTGAGTACCATAAAAAAGAAACTATTTTCATCTTACTCTCCTGCTGTTCTGTCAGTATTTCAGTTTGCATTTTTTTCTGCACTATACTTTTTGTAAAAGTGCATATTTTCATCTGGCATTTTGCTACAGCATTTTTGCATTGATTACAATGTTTGGCTGAGACAAGTCAGTGTGCTGGGGGTTGGAAGATTAACATCAAAGAGTCTAATTGTAGCCACAGTATTAGAAATTGTGAATGTAAAGCAAACCAGCTCTGCCCAAGCAATACCTACTAATCACAGGTATCAGACTTCTCACAACTGAGCACTGAACTGCATTTGTTAGTCTGAAAAGAGCAATTAACTCTATTACATTTTCAAACCTGTCAATCAAATATTCCCTAAAATACAGATTAATGCTGACAGTCAAAAAGGCAGTTACAGTACTGTTGCAAGCTAACTAGAGGAAGAACCATAGTAAATGATCCCCACATCATACGGTTTTCTCTCTATCCTTCTAAATGACTTCAAGGGGATAAAAGTATTAATTATAAAACAAAATCATATAGCACTGCAGCCCCCTTTCAGGACATTTTGATGTATAATAAATTAGAAAACAAATAGCCACTTATTTTGATACAGACATAATAGTAATGCAGGAAAGTTCAAGATATGTTGAAACATGTGTATGCACGTACGTGTGTGTGTGTGTGTGTGTGTGTGTGTGTGTGTGTGTGTGTGTGTGTGTGTGTGTGTGTGTGTGTGTGTGTGTGTGTGTGTGTATCTGTGTCTGTCTATATATTTATATATATATATATATATATATATCTGGCATAGTTCTCTTTTAAGTGAACCAGTATTGCAATTTTTATAGGGAATAGACTACTTTACCAATGAAACTTTGCATTATATGTGCAATAATGTTTTGTATTAATACTTCCCTACTACTTACTATACAGGCATTAAGTAGATACATAACTGTATGTATAACACCCATCTATGGCAAATGGCATGGTTGAAAAGGGGTCCTGAGATAATGATTACTGGTTGTACAATGATTGGTTACAACAAATCATATGTTTTTTAGGTAACATTTTTAAACTGGTTGTTGAGCCCCAAGTGCATTGTCTGATGAAATTCTGTTTTCTACATTAAAGAATGAAAGTGCTTAAAAATATATCTTGTGTCTGGAGCCTTGCCTTGAGTTAACATTTTTGTGTTTTTGGTTTGTGTTGTGTTCTTATGCCGCATATGTTTTTTCCTGGGATCATGTCCTTCTTACATGTATAAAACTGGGATAGATAGAAGACAAATACGTGTGTGTGTGTGTGTGTGTGTGTGTGTGTGTGTGTGTGTGTGTGTGTGTGTGTGTGTGTGTGCATATGAGTGTACATGCACATATATTGCAAACACACATACACATGTATGTTGGGTGCGTTTTCATCCTCTGCTGAAGTGCAACTCCATAATGCATGCTATTGGTTCACTGGTATAGCTTATGTGTCTTCACTGGCACAGCTTGTGTGGATCAGGAAAAAACAAACACAAGTATAAGTGGGAGAAGGCCAAGCCAGCAACATTGTCTGAGTGTCATGCACATGTACATAACAACATGCATGATGTACCTGCAGGTTAGGTATGCAAATAGTGTGAATAGTCAGTAAGGCAAAAGAATGCAAGTACCATATGATACATATTACATATATCTATATCTATATCTATATATATATATATATATATATATATATATATATATACACACACATAGCCGGCCTTAGGAATAGGCCAAGTAGGAGACGGCCTAGGGCATCTCTCTAGCAGGGGTTCTTTTTCCAGTATTTGTTTGGTGTTGGTGGACCAGGATGGGGGCACCAGAAGGTGAGGTGGGGGGGTTGTGCCCTGGAGCCCTTTTGCCTAGGGCACCAGTTGACCTAAGGCTGCTCCTGTGTGTGTGTATGTATGTATGTATATATATATATATATATATATATATATATATATATATATAAAGATATATATATATATATATATATATATACACACACACATATGAATTCACTTCGGAATCTTGAATTTTGGAAACATCAAATTTCATATGATCGAGACCATATGATCGATGTTTCAGAATATCAAGATTCCGAAATAAATCCAACATAACAAAAAAAAAAAAAAAAACACTTTTTCAATGTTTCTGCAGGGAGGCAAGCTCCCCTGCACCCCGCACACCCCATGCTACTAAAATATACCAACTCCGAGATCGCACTACAGTGAGGAAAAGGGAAATCTCTCATTCCACGCTGTATGCAGATCTCTGTTCGGAATTTCGAAGTTCTAAAACTTCAATCATATGTTCACGACCATTTGAATTTTGATGTTTTAGGATTTCGAGAATCCGAAGGGAACCCATATACATATATATATATATATATATATATATATATATATATATATATATAGTCTTTCGACTTTTCCCAGTTAGGGGTCGCCACAGCGGAACTGTGGTCTGCCAATGATTGGCAGTAAATTTTTATGGTGCTGAGTTGCCAGCCTGGCACCCAACCTTCAAAGAAGGCACACCCGTTCACGTTTAGATGTCACTCGACCACGGGGAAGGCATGCAGACTCCACACAGATGGCGATCCAGATGAGAATCAAACGGAAGAACCTCTTGCTGTGAGGTGACAACACTAACCGCTGCACCATCGCGGCCACATATATGTATGTGTGTGTATATATATATATATATATATATATATATATATATATATATATATATATATATATATGGATTAGAGCTGCTGATGAAGAGATGACATCACTCAATGAACCCCAGATATGGACACTTTCAGAGGTACCTCAAGGTAAACATGTAATCGGATATAAATGTGTTTTTAAAGTGCAATGTGACTGAAGGGAAAGTTGTAGGTACAAGGCAAGATTAGTTGCAAAAGGATACTCACAAAAATTTGGTGAAGACTATAATGATACTTTTGCTGCAGTTGCCAAGCAAAGAAATTTCAGAATACTGATGACAGTGGCAGCTTTACAGAAAATGATTGTGAGACATCAAAATATCAAGACAGCTTTTCTTAATGGAGATATAGAAGAGGAAATATATATACATGTCATAGCCAAAAGCATATGTGAAAAGTGGAAAAGAACATCTTGTTTGCAAACTGCAAAAATCCCTGTATGGACTTAAACAAGTGCTCAAGCATGGAACTCAGAAGTAAGCAAACTTCTACTAGATGAAGGATTCAGGCGAAACAAAGCCGATCCATGCCTATACTCTAAACATATAGTTGCTGAATGGATGTATCTGTTAGTCTATGAGGATGACTTTATTACTGCTTACAAATGGAATGACAAAATTGCAAAGTTAATAACATTACTCAATCAGCACTTTGCGACTAAAGATCTTGGTGAGGTGGTATCCTACCTAGGAATTAACATATGGCATGAGGAAGACTGCATTTTTCTGTTGAACCAGAGTGTAAAAATTGATTCAATTCTTCAACAGTTCAACATGGCTGAGGCTAAATGAACAAGCATGCCCATGGACATAGCTTATCCAAATATGGAAGGAGAGGAATCTCTTTTACCATCTAATGAGTGGTACAGACAAGCAGTGAGGGCACTTCTGTACATTGCAGCCATCACACATCCAGACATTGTAACAGCCATGTCACTTTTCTGCAGGCATGTAAGTAAACCATGTCAAAGAGACTGGAATTCAATAAAAAAAAGTTATAAGGTATTCCAAAGACACAAAAAGGCTTGAGTTTAAAGTTGTCAGCAATTGGTGATGTATATCTCACAGGATATGTAGACTCTGATTGGGCAGGTGACCGCAACACACGCAAATCTACAAATCTACAAATGGTTACTTGTTCAGATTAGGAAACAGTCCATCAAGAAACAGATCTTAGTGGTGTTGTTTTCTACAGAGGCAGACTATATCTCTGCTGCCTATACCAGTCAAGAAGCCATTTAGCTGCGGCATTTACCTGAATATCTTGGAGAACCAGTGTCCCAGTCTATGATCTTATATGAGGACAATCACGGATGCATTAAACTTGCAGCCAATGAGAAGATTGATGCAAGAACCAAGCCTATTGATGTTAGACACCATTATATTCATGATTTGGTTGAACAAAAAGTGATTGTGCTTTCATATTGTGAAACTGATAAAATGATTGCTTATGCTATGACAAAGCCACTGACAGTAAACAAGTCTGTAGATTTTAGATCACAAATGGGGTGACTTAAGTAGTAGTTGTGTGGGGGTGTGAGACACACACACACACACACACACACACACACACATATATATATATATATATATATATATATATATATATATATAAAATATATACACACACACACACACACAGACATATATATATATATATATATATATATATATATATATATATATATATATGTGTATTAGCAACAACTATTTGTGTGTATATTTCAGTTACATGTAATAATATGTTTAGTCACAAGATGGCACTGTTTTCTAGTGGACACTTATGGGAATATGTTTGTTGTAATTTCCTGTTCCTTTTGCAGTGTTTTCACGACATTAAATAAAAAATAAACATGCCTCAGTATAGACCGCAATCATGCTGTAATCATCTATTTGCT
This sequence comes from Protopterus annectens, assembly GCF_019279795.1. Lineage (NCBI taxonomy): Eukaryota > Metazoa > Chordata > Ceratodontiformes > Protopteridae > Protopterus > Protopterus annectens. The sequence goes on along the minus strand of NC_056737.1, from coordinate 1,932,846,808 downwards.
GTGCCCAGAATAAGTTTTTCTAACAAAACATCTGACTACAGGACCCAGTATAATAACAATAGAACATACTAGGACAGGTACAAGATGACATACTTCAAGCAAGGGAATCATGGCAGAAGGATAGAGTCAGTAAGCAAAATAAGAACCAAGAGCATGCATGTCATAGCATGTAAGAAACAATGACACAATCAACAGTGTGTTGAGACTTGCAAATTTGCCAAAGGCAGATTTAGGGATGCCAATATGCCTGCATGCAGATGGCAATGAAGGGGGTATCTGTGGGGAAGGTTAACCTGATTAACATCAGCTGAATTTTCGGCTGAAGAGGCAACCTTGTTGACAATGGGAGCTATGCTTTACTGCAGCTCATAATCAATTACATCACTACAGAGTACAACAGAGCATACGGCACTCTTAGTGATTATGACTGCCTCGTCCCAAGAAGCCACAGAGAGGCAGACACTGAGAAATACCTTATGCAAGATGTTCTTTAAATTATGTCATGGAGATGTGAAATCAGGTCAGCTTATTGGCATAACTTGTTATCTGATCTTGGTAATTGAAAAAAATTTGAGTGCTGAGTGGCAAGTCTGAAAAAGTGACATTGTAGAGGACAACCTTAATGTATCAATTTCAGGAATATTTTAAATTTGAAGTACATTAGGGCCCACTGCATAATTCCAGTGATATGGACTTTAATGTGCCAAATATATAGGATCAGCCTGTTTTTCATACAGATTAGTAACTAAGGCATGCATTGCAATAACTGCATAAGGAATGCATCAATTTTTAACAATAATTACATTATTATGCATCATTCTTAGGTAAATTCTTACAAATAGCTTGACAACATGGCTTTTTCTTCCTTTTTTAGTTTCTATATATCTGCATGGAATGTATGCATTGATTTTTTTTTGTTTGTTAACTCCGTAAACACACTGGGCAAAGTAATCTTTTTAGGTACATTTCAGTAGCACTGTCTGGTTGAATGACTTGATCAAAGTAACACAGTAGGCAAATGAAGGTAGTAGGAGTCAAATCTTGTACCCTTCTATAATAGCATCACACTTAATGTGCCATAACTTACCTGAAAGAGGCGAAGAGCATGAAGCTCATGCATGTCAGTGTTCATCATCTTTAGCAAACTCCGCACTTCCTTGAAATTCATCCGTCCATCCTTGTTCTTATCAGCTTTGTGAAACCAGTCAGTAATCCATGTGAAAGCAATGGAGTCAGGGAAAAAATACCACAATTTTTTGCTGCAGATTAGTGTTAGGTACATGACCTCTGACTTCTCTACACCAGAATATTAACTCCAACAACTGTTGTTTGCCAAAAACAAACAACTCTATTTGCACCACTGTAGACTCATTGGAGGACGAAGAGTTTTGCAAAGATGTCTTTTATAAAATGGGCAAGGAAATATTTCCTAAATAACAACATGCTATTCCCAAATACAACATTATCAATATCTAAAAAAAGTTCCACTGCAAAGAAACAAAACTTATATAAAAGAAAGCTTTGATCCACTTATTTTGAACAATTTGTAGCTGTCATTATAAATGACTGGTTTTCTTTATTTGACACATTATTATCACTTAAAATGAAAATACTACTTTCCAAATTTCATTTTCTTCTCTAGTTTGGGGCCCGATGGTAGGGCCTAATATGACAAATTTGTTTTATCAATTCAATAAGGCATGCTAGGCTGTTGGCAGGAAGATGCTAGGTTATTGCTATTTAAGACAATCAGCTGCTTACTGTGTTCATGAGGTCCCTGAAGCAAAGATTTAAACCTTTGACACCAGTCAGTTATATATGGACTGTGTGCTTGTACTCTGTAGTAACAAAGACATTGGTCATCATGGTCACAGATGATGCTGAATTATCAGAACTTTAGTAAGTAAATATGGCAGGTAAATTCAATTGTATTTTTTTCCCTAGAACTTTCTCATTCTATGTAGGTGATGTATTTTGATTCATACTTCAAGAATGAAAAATTGCTTTTTGCAAATTGTCTGACAATGTTCCAACTCCAGTAGATATGACCCTGGTTTGCATGGAACATATCAAAGTATACTTGCTGTAAATGCCGCACATACATATATCATTTAGAACTTTCATAATTCTGCTTACCTTTGACCTTGAGCATTAGCTACCATCCTGCACTTTAATTCTGGTTCAGACATTTAATAATATCAGTGTTGTCTGCAGCTTACCAGCTAGAATACTAGTATCACAGGCTAGTAAGATAAGAAGGCTGTGGTTTCTAACCCCACGCCATGTGCATGGACTCATGGCTTAGTGCACTGTGGCATATGGGGGGACTCCTAGGTTATGGCTTTCATCTGACATGTCAGTCTGAAGTCTCATCTACCTGAGTTGTCAGTAGCTTATGTGGATGCTAAGGAACCTGTGACACTTCCTGGAAAAAGGAGGAAGGGAATTTCCCATGTGTCCTAATCAGATTTTCCCAATCTGTGTACTGTCTCAGGTTTCCCTCAAAACCGGCTGTAGAGCTAATGGCAGTGACATGGTCATAGAAAGAAAGAAAGAAATGAAAAGAACAGGACAGAAACGAAAACAAAACAGTGACATGGGAGATTTAAACCCTTGAGGTGTTACATTTTATTGTACTGGTCACCCTCCTCATTTCTAATGCTATGCCATGACCCCACTTATGTCCAGCCATTCCTCTCTGGATCTCAGCTGCAGCATATGTGCCTTCCTGTTAGCTTTCATTGAAGCACCTCCATTTCGATTTCTTTAAATGATGTATCTCAGAGTTGGCACAGTTTCCACACAGGGTCCCACTGATGCGCAACACTAAAACCTTATTCATCATTATTTTACTTTCACTCCTTCCTAGGCATTCCTCCTGTCAATGTTTTTTCCCACTATCTATTCTGCATGGTCTCAACATTTTTATATCAACAGAGATAACTACTGCAAATTCCTGTTCCAGTTTAATGACCATCAACACCTATTGTCCCGTTCTGGACTCCATCTCTGATTTTGTCTACCCTTAGTGTATTACTGCACACTTTTTTGACCTTAAAGTACAGTTGCAGTGCCTTTGATGACTAGTGAAGTTGTTTCTGGTTTCAGCATATTCACTTAACCTTCATGCCCCACCCCCACCACCACCACCAAGTATGTGCCAAAAGATTTCTGTGATGTAGTGCCCACCATGTCCATTAGGCTGTCAAATTTCAAGATACTTTCCAATCCTTTTTTTCATTCTGGTGCCTGTATTAAGCTCTGTACAGATGGTATCATGCCAACAGTGTCAGTGATGCAATAGGTCTCACGCTTACCTTTGATGCAGAAGGTTGGGAGTTCTATTCCCGCACCAGGTAGGTAGATTACTAACACTGTAATGCAGTACGGGAGGGGGGGGTGATGTACTCCTGAGTGTGTCACCTTCGGATAAAATGTTAAACCCATCTGTCTGAGCTGGTAGTAATTCAGAAGGATGTAATAGATCCCATGGTACCTATTGAAAAGAGAAGGGAAAGTTCCCTGATGCCCTGGCCAAATTTCCCCTAGTACTATAAGTACCACCTAGGGTCTCCACAAAAAAGTGGCTACTAGCCTTGTGGGACTAACATGGTCAGGAAAGGGTAAATAAAAAAACAGGCCCAGAGTTGCCAGCCTTCTTCCTATGATTAATTTTGATGATGTAGCTACACCTGACCTCTTGTTATTTTCTGGCACAGCCGGTACACCTGAGGATGTATTAAATGAAATGGCCATCATATAAAAATGTTACAGCTGTACTGCACATTCTTGCAGTACAAAAGTTCTCCTGGATAAACTGGGACGGGGGGTGATGTACTCCTGAGTGTGTCACCTTCGGATAAAATGTTAAACCAAGGCCCCATCTGTCTGAGCTGGTAGTAATTCAGGTGGATGTAATAGATCCCATGGCACCTATTGAAAAGAGAAGGGAAAGTTCCCTGATGCCCTGGCCAAATTTCCCCTAGTACTATACGTACCACCTAGGGTCTCCACTAAAAGTGGCTACTAGCATTGTGGGACTAATGTGGTCAGGAAAGGGTAAATAAAAAAACAGGCCCAGAGTTGCCAGCCTTCTTCCTATGATTAATTTTGATGATGTAGCTGCACCTGACCTCTTATTTTCTGGCACAGCCAGTACACCTGAGGATGTATTAAATGAAATGGCCGTCATATAAAAATGTTACAGCTGTACTGCACATTCTTGCAGTACAAATGTTCTCCTGAATAAACCTGAAAAGTAAAACCTTAGACATATAATTTGAGTACATGCATCTTTTACTTCTTGGAGGATAGGTACACATGTGGTTAGAATATAAACATTTGGGGTGGGTTGGAGGGGTGAAGATCTTACATTAGGAATGCTGGGAGACTGCCTTTCTGCAAATAAACATTACCTCAAAAAGACATGGGAGACTGCCTTTCTGCAAATAAACATTACTTCAAAAAGACATGTTTAAAGTTTTTCTTCTGTAGTTTGTTTGGGTAAGATTTTTTTCCATTCAGATTTACACTTCAGAGCTACCCACTGGTTCCAAAATTCCATTCTTACACTTGAATTGATATTTTTATTGCTTACAGCAAGCAGCTTGCTGCAGTGTAAAAGAAAAATATATATATATTTTTTTTTATTATTTATTTATTTACTGGTACAAAAATTTGAGGAAGAAGGATCAGGAGGGGCAGACAGCAAAAAATGGGACCTGACAGTGGACTTTTTTTTTTTTTTTACTTTCTATTGAAGAGCTGGAGCAGGAGGGAGGGGGCATGTTTTTGGCCACCTGATTAGTATGCCATATAGACGAATCAGACCTGTTTTTGCTCTTCTATTGAAAAGCTGAGGCATGAAGGAATGGAATAATGGATGGGAATGGTCAATCATGTCCCCTAACACTTTGCACCCAGTGCAGTTGTCCCATTCATCCCATCCTAGCTAGACTACTACTCCTGGGCAGAATGGCTGCAGCAGCTTTAAAAAGCCATTTTGAACTGTGAAAAATCAATCACTGCCCTAGTAGAACTAACCCAGTTAACAAAGCATAAATACATATATACATGCATAAATAATTATAGACATTTATAGACATATCTAAGCTAGCTTTCCAGGCCTGTGGCTAAGTATCTGTTACCTCCAATGATATCGCACTAGTGAGAAATGCCCCTTGATCTTTTTAGCACCTACCAAATAAGGAATAGCAATAGCTCTGCTGCCTTGAAAAAGGGTTACCTCTCAGTATAACATAGTAAATTCAGACACTTGGTCCAGGATAGGTTATAAAAGTATAATCACAGTTGGTTTGTGTTGTTTATCCCTGCTTGAATCACCACATCCAGAATCTCATATACGATGTTCTCTTACAGCCTTTATCATTGAGGTTTTGGTCCTTTTCCCTCCATATTAAGGGTTTCTTCCACCTTCCACAAATGAGTTTAGTGGATTTTTGAGTGTGATATTTGGTACCCGGTGTGTGTAAGGAGGCACCTTGGCTTTAGTTATTCCCTGGACTGGAATACCCCCATAAACAGTGGCTTAGGTTGGCTGACTTCATTCTAGGTTGGAATCAAATCAGTTGTGCTAGTTTGACTCTAGCTTGTCCCTTCCTATTTCCCTTTGGGCTGCTGGGGTTTAGCTTGAGCTTTAAATTCCTAGAATTGTTGTGGAATATTTCCTATAGGTCACAGGAAGATCCTCTATCTCAGGTTGCTTATTTTGCTTTTTCATGGGGAGAATTCCTTTTACTCTGGTACCCTACCGGACCCATCCTTTACTGCTCCAGTTTTAAGGCACCTTTTTATTTAACTGTGGGTACAATGACACCCCCAGAATTATTTTTTGTTTTCCCTGAATTCCTTGTCAATGATCTTCCATTTTTCAGACTACACTTCCTTTTTGGGGATGGTACTAGAGGGAATTGGGAAGGTAGTTAGGCTATCTGACAGTAAAGTTGTTAAGTCTGTTTCTTGTTGTTCCCTCCTCAAGCATTGCCTATTTACATCTCCCTAATCATATATTCAGGCTTTATCCTTTCTCCTTCAAAGATGTGATCAGGAGTTTGATATGCATCTTGAATGTTTTCCAGTTTTGAGATCTGGTGTAGTAAATACTTAAACTTTACTGTTCGGACATCCCCTGTTCTTAACAATATCTCTCCATAATTATGTCAGGGCTCCTATCTCCTCTGCTTCTCTTCATTTTCAAACATGGGATTGGCTGTCCACTTCCCATGGCTCCTCTGATGGTTGTCATTTTGCTGGTCATGTTTTTTTTACTAGCTGAACTTGAATGGGTCATTTTCTCTTACTTCCTGTTGGTTCATGATTTGGTCAGATATATTCCCATTGGTGCACCTGGTTCCCTAAGTAGCCCACCTTGTCATCTATAAAGTAAGGCTTTTTGTTTGTTGAAGTTTGTATGGCATAGTTAACCTATACTAATTTATGGCTGCATTAGGTCTTCCCCATGATGGATTGGTTTCCCCATCCTTCCATTGTTCTCATCAATAAATCACTCTCTTTTAGTAGGGTTGTTAGAGGGTAAGGCATTTTGGTTGGCTTTCTGAGCTTAGAGGGGTTCCTGTTTATCCATCTTTATTTTTATTTTTTCCTTTCAGATCATGTCATAAGAGTGCCATTCAAGCTGGATGCTGTTTAGGATCCTTAACTTCCGAAGCATCTCATCAGTGAAATATCATGTCTTCTTTTGGATTGGCTAACAAATCCTCAGTTGTCCAGTTAAACTGGAGGATGGTTGATTAGACAGGTCCTCCTTCAGATGAGATGTTAAACCGAGGCCCCATCTGGCCAAATTGGTGGTAGCTCAGGGGCATATAAAAGATCCCATGGCACTTATAAAAAACAGTGTGGGGGATCCTGATGCCCTGGCCAAATATGTCCTAATCAGTATGAATACCACCTTAGGTTTCCCTTGTAAACAAGCCATAGGCCTAAACCAGTCAACAATACATACATACATACTAATTACCTACATACATAGGTATTTTCTAGTCATGCAGACTATAATAATAATAGTGTAGTCTGTTTTTTGAAACTGACATTATTGCATTGTTGCTAAGATATATTTTTCCAAAGAAGGCAAGTAGCTTTACTTATACATCATTTTGCTTTAATTGTAATTGAAATTGTAAGACAAGTAACTGCCGCCTGTGTTCAAGTGGAAGGAACATGATTTTTTCTAGGAAAGAAAACATCACAACTGCAGATTCACAAGGAATGAAAACAGTCATTTTTGTGCAGACCTGGTACATTACAATATCCAAGACAGCATCTGGGCTCAGCACCCAAGTTGGAGAGGGCTGAAACGTCTAGCGTGGCCTACAAAAGAGCTGGGTTGGCTGGGCATGTATACTGCCAACATCTTCAAGTTCAGCTGTGCTGTTCATTCTACTTGAGCCAAGCCAAAGCACCCGACTCTGTAAAACTTAACTTAAAAATGAAAAATAACTAAAACAAGATAAAATGCAAAATGATAAAACAGAATAATACAATAGCAAAGAGTCTTGCCATGGGAGCCGAAACACAGAGTCAAGAGCTGAATGCGGCAAGGCCAAGTGTTTAAGCAATGTGGAAGCAGACGGTTTATGACAATACTATCTGCACATCATGATGGTTAGGATGTCACATATTCTCAGTAGTACTTAAAAAAGACATTCTCTAGGTCCACTGAAAAGCAATGTTTTGCTGCCATAGTGTTTACTATGATGTGCTAACAGTACCCATATCTTTACTGGACTCAATCGAGGCATCACAATAGTGGTTTAAAGGTTATATATGCAAATCAAGTTTAACAGGAATCCTATTTTAGAACAATAGCAGTTTTGCTAAAAAGTAATTTTCATTCTGTTAACTGTGCTGCTGGGATGAAAATGGGGTCATTAACTGTGGTGAAAGTCCGTTATCTGTTTAACTGTGCTGAAAGTCAGTTACCTATGGTGCTGGGCTGAAAACAGCTTCTAAAGTAAAAAGTAAAATATTACAGAATTGATATCTATAATATTTATTGGATTGTTGGCCATATACGAATGCTTCTTGAGGGAACCAAATGTGTTAGGGTCTCCACAATCCTGTGAGCTCGTTTCACAGGCCAGTAGTTGCTTTCTTGGTTTTGTCATCCTTTTGGGGATACTATAAGATTGTGACTTTGAAGACTTGGCCTAGTGCAGCCGTAAACAACATCTTATATTGACTATTATACTAACATTCAAGGATCAAGAACAGCATATGGATTCTTGAGCGTACCGGATTTTATAGTCACTGTAATTATTTTTTGCGTATCAAGCCTGGCACCACAGGACCCGGAAACCAGGTATGAAAATTCACTCATAGTGAATACCAAACTGCAGGGCTTAGTAATTCAAGCCTTTATTCAGAAACCGAACCAAATAAACCCAAGCGCTTTCGCTCAGTTGAATACCGAGCTTTTTCAAGGTGAAACAAAGACAATGCTTCACTGCCAACCATTAAATAATCACACAGTTAGTCACATGTCATTATAAATTAAATTAACAACGTGTTAAGTTAAAATTTTAAAAATAAGTATAATGCTCATTTAAAATGCCTCACGCTAAAGGAAATTCTTTCCTAAAATTAATAAACTAATAAACCAACTGTAATACTCCAACCTGCTTACAAATAATTTAAAAAAACGACAGCTGGATATGTTTTGTTCTAATATGAAAATTAAAAATTAAAAGTGATCTACACTAAACAGATGAAGTTCTAGCTGTAAATGCTGACTTGAACCTTAAAAGTGATCATGTAGTCATATGGTGTAGGTATTTGTCTTAAAAAGCACCCCCCAGTGAAACCTAAATCTATTCTAATAAATCTACTTTCACTGTTTAAGTAAGCTTAACAAGTCAACCACCCCCAAAACCGTATTAACAAACTTAAGAAACTTTACAAACGAGCTTGTCTTAGCTTCAGAACACTATTAATATTAATGTTCTCATTCAAGCCAGGAAACCGTCTAGAATCAAGTTTCAGTTGCCAAAATAATTCCTGGTATTCAAGCCTGGTTTCCCAGCTACCACCCCTAATGTCTGGTGTGATCTGTTCAAGGACAATGAACTTCAAGTGCATATTCCCACAAAGTAAGGAATGTTTGTAAAATGCATTACTTTCCTTGTGGTTTGCAACATCATTAAAGTGTTCATACACTCTTCTCCTTAAAACACGTTCCGTTTTGCCCACATAAAACCCACCACATGTTCCACAGAAACCTAAGTACACCACTCCCTTCGTTCCACAGTTAAAATATTTGGTGGAAGTAAATCTGAACTTCTAGGAAGGGAGGTATAAAACACCAGAATTTAACATGGTGTGGCATTGTCTACAACTGCCACATGGGTATGTGCCAGGTTTCTTGTTATTTCTATTTGTTTGAGCCTCATGTTTGACTTCCATAAGGTCTTTTAAATTTGTATCTCTTTTTCTAACAAAATGTGGGTTAGTTGGATGTGAGTTTTTATTTCATCATCTGTACTAAGGATAGGCCAATAATTGTGGATAATTTGTTCGATCTTGTAAGAGTTGGCTGAATATGTATGTATAAAACTGTTTTTGGTGCTGAGGTTATTTGTACATTCATTTTGGAGAGAGATCTACAAACCAGTCCCCAACAAAGGGGGGTAAAGAGTGTCTCTACCCTGATTCACTTCATGAATTAAATTTTCCAAAAGTGTGATAGGGTAACCCTTTTCTAGAAAAAAACTTTTTAACATGCCAACTTCTTCCAGGAAACTTTCTGGGGTACTAGATATATGTGACGCCTGAATTAACTGCCCTTTTACTATTCCCTTCTTTTGATAGAATGGGTGTCCACTTTGAAAGTGGAGATAAGAATTAGAATAGGAGCTTTTCCTATATAATGTGGATTGGAAACAATGGTTAACATAATCTTTTAAAAGGGTGGTATCCAAATAGTGGAGTTTGTCTTTGTCTATTTTGTAGGTAAACTTCAAAAATTATGTTGAACCATTAATGTACTGTAAAAAACCTACTAAACTGTCCTCACTACCTTTCCATAAAATACAGATGTCATCCAAATATCTCCTATAATGTAAAACATCTTGATACCATGTACTTGTGAAAACAAAGTTCTTTTCCCAGTAATAGAGAACAATGTTTGTATATAGAGAGGCACAAGGGGCTCCCATGGCCACCCCTTTCCTCTGCCGACAAAATTCACCATTGAAGTGGATGAAATTGTTCTCAAGCACCATTTACATTAATTCCAAAATGAGGTTGGTAACTTTGGGGCTAAGGTCTGTCTCTGCTGTCAAAATATGGCCAAACCACTCTAGGCCTATTTGGTGTGGAATGCTTGGAAAAAGCTCCACTACATCTATTGTGACCATTAAAATTTGCGGGTTAAATAAATTCTGATGTATTCCCCTCAGAAAGTCCCAGGAATCCTTACAAATATGCACTATACTAGTGATATATTGTTTCAGGGTAAAATCAATGAACTTCGATAATGGTTCTGTGATACTTCCTGCTCCAGAGACTATTGGTCTAAATTTGAGAGGTTCTAAAATTTTAACTTAACACGTTGTTAATTTAATTTATAATGACACGTGACTAACTGTGTGATTATTTAATGGTTGGCAGTGAAGCATTGTCTTTGTTTCACCTTGAAAATGCTCGGTATTCAACCGAGCGAAAGCGCTTGGGTTTATTTGGTTCGGTTTCTGAATAAAGGCTTGAATTACTAAGCCCTGCAGTTTGGTGTTCACTACGAGTGAATTTTCATACTTGGTTTCCGGGTCCTGTGGTGCCAGGCTTGATTGCTTTTGTGGTTTGATTCTTGTTTGCTGGACTTATTTGGTATTTTTTGCGTATGACATTACAGCTGAATATACTACCTGAGATTAATGGTCCGGTCATGTAATACACATTAAGATAATTTTTTGAGCCCTAATCATTGGGCTCTTTGTGATTATGGAACTGGTTTATGTTTTTTACAGCCATATGATCTGCTTTATGGGCCAGTAATCCCTCTTTTGTTCAATATCGCTCTGGTGACTTTCATAGGCTATGATTTCTAACATAAGATTTGGTCTTGTGCGGCTGAGAGCAAGAACTCAGATTTAATACCATTTCTGATCAAAGGACTAAACTCTATTTGTATCAGACAATATAAATATATATATATATATATATATATATATATATATATATATATATATATATATTGTATGGTCCTTGGCCAGTCGTTTCCTGCATTTTGTATTAAACTGTATATATTATATTTAACATTTTAGTCATTGCTATGCAGCCATGAGCAACTACTTATACTGAGTATTTATCTCGGTATTTAAGGATTAAGAACACCACTTGGGAACAAATTGTGTATTGCAATTACATAGTTTTTACAGATTTCTGTGTTCTTTTCAGGGTGCATTCTTTAAAACCTTGTTGTTTCAACATCTAGACATTGGCCTATACATTTTCTAGGGTTTGTTGATATTGTAGGAAGTCACTTTTTATTTGATTTCCTATTTATATGTCTGCCTTATACTGTTTTTGGGTACACCATGCCTTACACACAACCAACCCAACTATTAAATGCACTGCTCTATCCTACTATAATCATTATTCTGCTTGTTCTTTCCAACCTAACCTCTTACCACACTCAGCTCAGAAACCACACCCTCCCCCCGGCAGACAGACTCCACAATTAACCACACCAAACTAAATAGCATCCCTGTAGAGCAATGCATCCTCACCACACCCAACACCATGCTTATCCACACTATAAACTAACATTCAAAAAATAAACCCTTATAGCTCTCAAATGCTAAACAAAATATTACACAAATTTAGCAAACACTACTCACACTTACTCAAAACACTCACTAGTTGCGGTGACATACACCCCAACCCAGGACTTACATCACCTATCAACCCCACCCCAAACCAGCTAAATGCCCTTTATAATAGACCTAGAACATCTACCCTCTTCTTAAACATCAATTTAAGAAACACACTCAATAAAATACATGACTTTCATGCTTTGCTTACCCTATACAAACCTGAAGTCACAATATTAACAGAAACATGGCTTAAACCAGAACACCACAATGATGAAATTACTGCCCCAGGCTACAATATGAATAGAAAAGATAGACTAGGAAAAAAAGGAAGGGGGTGTAGCAATCCTCTTCCAAAATCACCTCACCATAGAGCAACTAGACTACAATAACCCAGAAATCAAAGATGTAGAACTAATCCTTGGCAAACTAGAAATAAATCCCAATAAGCACATAATTATTGCAGGTGGCTACATCCCACCAGGCAATAACACAGCTATTATGGAACACCTACTTAACTGGCTGTCCAACTCCTTTCCACATGAATCCATACTACTAGGGGACTTCAATATAGACTGGACAAAATGCTCCAGCCACAATCCCTCTGCCTTTCTAAACCTCCACAAGTTTACCCAAGCCATAATAACTCCCACAAGAAATGACAAAGCATCCAAACACCAATCAATCTTGGACTGGATCCTAGTATCTGACCCCACACAGGCTCACCTATCAGGCTGTCTCCCAGAGAGCCTAAGTGTCCATCACCCAACCTACCTAATTAGGTATAAATCGCAATGTATCAACCAACCCATCCTCAGGGAAGTTCGCAACAGAAGAAAAGTTTATAGCCACTAACTTCATCCAAGAGCTACAAAGTGTCAACTGGGCCCCCCTTAAACAACTAGCCCTAGATAAAGCCGTTGAGTATTTCAACTCAACCTTCCTAAACATCCTAAACCATCATGCACCTTCCCAAACCATTGGAATGAAAACTAACTATGCCCCATTGCTCACCAAAGACCCCAAAACTAAAATGAAAGAAAGAGACAAAGCTTGGACACAGTATCAGAGAAATAAAAACTTATATCTTAGACAAAACTATCTAGAACTCCAAAACAAAACCAAAAAAGCAAATCAAACTAGACAAAGCCAATTACTACAAAAACATGCAGGAAAAACATGCTTATAACCCCCAGAAATTTTGGGCCACATTAAATAGCATACTCCACCCAGGAAAAACCACCACCCCATCCCCAGTGCTACCTAGGAATCTTGAAGACATTCCCACACAATTCAATTCTTTACCGAAACTGTCCAAACCCTGGTCAATACCTAATACAGTACCAATAGTCCCACACCAACAAATACCCCACCCTTCTCAACACTCAACCCAACATCCCCACTTTCAACCTCCACCCGTGTCCACCAGGGTAATTTCTAAGCTCCTCAAAAAACTAAAACCAACCACACTCGCAGCCGATAAGCTTCCAGCAGACTTCCTTCAGATATCAGCTGATGCCATAGCCTACCCAGTCTCTATTCTCATAAATAGATCACTGCTGGAAAACAAAGTACCCACCTCCTGGAAAACCTCACACATCATACCACTATACAAAGGGGGAAGCTCCTTAGAGCTGACCAATTAACCAATTATCATCCAATTGCAATCCTATCACATCTGTCCAAAATATTAGAAAGAGTGGTTCACACTCAACTAATGCAACACCTCAAAGATAACAACATTCTCTCTGCTTCACAACATTAGACCATCTCACAGCACCACCACAGCCCTCCTATCATTCACAGATAAAGTTAACCACCACAGAAATAATGGTCTGTTTGTATCCTCCATATTCTTAGACTTATCAAAAGCCTTTGATATGGTTAACCAGTTCCGTATTAGAAAACCAAAGACGCATTCTTTCATCTTGGTCGAACACAAAAGATGGAAACAGCAAAAGATCGAAGCGGCTTTTAAGCAAATTCTTTCCCTGGGAAGGAATTTGCTTGGCTATTTCATTACTTTGCCATTTTTGGCACTGTAGTGCAGTCTCGGAGTTGGTATATTTAAGTAGGGGGTGTGTGGGGGCAAAACCCCTCACTTAATGTAATGTTTAAAGTGTTTTTTTTTTTTTTTTGTTGGAACAGCGATTTTTTTTCCCTAGGAAAAAAATCGCTGTTCTGACAGTTTGAAATTGTAAGCTTTCGCTTACATAGGGTCGATTAATCGCCGTCCACTTTTTTAAGCATTTGGTGATCTAATATAGACCCGGTTAACCACAGCATTCTTTTCAATTCTCTATCTAGCATAAACATAAGCCCCTCCTCTATTGCTTGGTTTAACAGCTACCTATCTGGCCGTCAACAAACGGTTCTCTGGAAAGACCAACTATCCCCCCCTATTGCCAGTTACCATAGGAGTCCCTCAAAGGTCTATATCCTCATCCTCTGTGTCAGTAGTACAATATGCAAATGACACCACCCTTATTTGCGCCACCTCCACACTACATGAACTTCAATCCTTAACCCAGAACTACTTCACCCTCGCAGAAGCATGTTTCACCAATATCAAACTTCTTCTCAGTCCCAAAAAAAACAAACTTATTATGTTTGGCCCAGGAAAATCACCACCCCTAAGTGATAGCTTCTCCATCAAATCCAAAGACAACACTCAAATCAGCTCTACCACATACACAAAACTGCTAGGTGTTGAAACTGACAACAATCTTAAATTCGACATTCACATTGCTCTAACCATCAAGAAGGTTAACAAAAAACTTGGACTCCTTTATAGGAATAAAAACTGTATGACTAATAACACCAAAGCTGCCATTGCAAGGACCCATCTCCTATCCATCCTCTTATATGCCTCTCCCATCTTAACTAATCTCCAGCAAACCATCCTAAATAAAATGGAATCTTGTTACAATAAAATTGCTAAATTTGCTACCGAGTCCCCTTATAGGTGCCATCACTGTCTGTCACTTAAGCAAGTCAACTGGTTGGAGCTACCTCATATGCTACTACTCAACCAACTGTCTACTGCTCACAAACTCTACTATTTTCCCAACCTAACCCCTGCACTACAGGAACTCATACAACCACACATCCCCACTAGAACTCTTAGATCCAGCAATCAAAACTTTATAAACGTAATTAAGCATAGAAATGATGCTTGATGAAGATTTTGCCTTTTTGCCAGCACCATTGCCAAAAAATGGAACACCATACCAAGCCATACAACCTCTACCACCTCCACTATTCAGTTTAAAAAACTCCTGAAAAAAACATTTTCAGAATAATTGGCTATGCTTATGCCATTCACCAGGCTAAGCCTTAAAAAAAAGGTAACTCCTCTGTACCCCAACTACTCTCAGACAGTCTGTTTCATGAATATGTAATACTGCCTCTTTTTAGGTCTTTTGAGTAGATGTCTTTTGATACTCTACACCTCAATGTTTGACTTTTGTATGAACTGTTAATTTAATGTATTCCATACTGTATGCATCATTTCCTTGTGTGTATGCAATGAAAGCTCTCATAACATGAAACGAATGTTCCATGTAATTTCCTGTTATTCTATGTATGTGTTGTTTGGAGCTTATCTCCCCGAGCCACCACTGAAAATGGACCTGTGTCCAGTCGGACTTTCCCGGTTAACAAATGTAAAATAAAATAAAATAAAATAAATAAATAAAAATAATATCAGTGAGGAGCAGAACTCATTTTGTCCCCATTGTTCCAAAGCATTGTCTGGTTAAGTGATTTGCTCAAGGTCACATAGTAGGCAAATAGAGGCTGTGGAAATCAGATCATAGCCTTAAGCCTCTACGCTAACTGCTAGACTTAAATAAATAAAATGACTGAATGAATAAATAAATAAGTACATTGGGTCCTCATTAACCCTTCTTTTTTTAGCCCTTGAGAGGCTCTAAGTCTGTCTGACTCTGTAGCCCATTAGTGTGTTTATTTGGGTACTGAAGCTCACTTTAACCTTGAACTGTCGATTACTCCTTATGATCAAGTGTCCACAATATTACCTTTGGCTTTGGTTCTTAACATTTATTACCTTTTCAGTTTAGACCTAATATGTTCAGCACACAGACATGGGCATTTTCTAGGGCTTTAGAACCTAAATTTTAGCCCGAGTTTCCAGTAAAGATTATAGTAGGAGTTCAAAGTGGCTTGTTTTGGTAATAAATGTTTTCATTCATTTACTTCAGATTATTGTTATGAAAAATGGTTGTAATATACAGGACACACCGACACAGTTTGCACTTCCTAATCATGAACCACAACCATTCAGTGTGTTTCTGTGTGTGTGTGTGTGTGTGTGTGTGTGTGTGTGTGTGTGTGTGTGTGTGTGTGTGTGTGTGTGTGTGTGTGTGTGTGTGTGTGTCTGTAAATGAGTGCTTAAGACCTTTCCTTAAAGATGCACCTTCAGATGTGGCCCCTGACTTTCCACTTCTCCCATGCCTGTCTCTTTCAGGCTGGGCCACCCTAATTTAAATGTCCGTGATCTTGTTTGTTCACACCTCTCACCTACCATGTTTAACTCTAATTCCCCTCATCCCTCTCCTGTGTTTTTGTTCCTTATTACACTATATACCTTTCCTGTATATCTTAAGGTTAGTGATATGAATTGCTAACAGGCATTTATTTTAGGTCATCACCACCATTCACTTTGGTATGATGTGTACTCTTTGTTCTTGTTACTGGACCCAGACATAGTGGCACCTGGATTCAACTCTAACACTTCCATCTTCTCTTTTCCATTACTGATGGAGTTTAATTTCCCTCCTCCTGTTGGCCTGTTCTGGCCCTTGCTTCAGGTTGATGACTATTGTCACCTTTATCTTTGATTAGACTATCCCTCATTGGCCCAGTGGTTCAGTCCCCTGGTTTGCTTCATTTCCAAAATACAGTAGCCATGGATTGGATCAGCATTTTTGGCATAGGGTTACCAACTTCCAAATAGGCAAAAAGTAGACCATTGCCTTGCCTACTCAGCTCCTTGCCCCAACAGTCTGTCCACCCATTTTTCCATCTGCTTTGCCCTTATCCCAGCCATTTTATGATGCAAATGGACTCACCTGCTTATTATTCCAGAAGTGGAATGTCACTTTTTTTTATAACTACCACAGACACAATTACACTCTTCTAAAGTAGTGCTTGTATAAAATCAAAAGTGTGTAACCAGAGACATTGTATGCCTCTGTATTCTGTTTGCTGCAGTTAGCAAAGTCATTTTTGCATAGTTTACAAAATCAAAAACTTCAATTCAGGTTGTAGCCTGCTATAGACCCCCCCACCATGTCCCAAGACTCCCACTCCACATTCCTAAACACACTGGAAAATATTAGGGTACAACCCAATACCCTTATACTGGGAAATTACTCATGTACCAACAAACTTGCTCAGCATTTTCTGGAATTCATTTATTCCAATGACCTGGACCAACTCATTCTTTCCCCCACCAGGGGTAGAAACATCCCTGACCTAGTCATTACTAACATGGGTGACCGTTGCTCTACCCCAGTAATCAACTCCTCCCTTTTTAGATCTGACCACAAGCTAATCACCATGGATATCCACATCCCACTCTCACCCCCCACCAAAGGAAACCACCATAAAAAAACTTCTCCAAAGCCAATTTTGGGCTTCTAAAACCAGCGGTGGCTAACTTCACAACACTCATGCAAATGGAAAATAGGCGCATGACTGCAATGCACTGTATGAGCACATATACAAGTGCATATAACGGGCCATACCAAACAGAACCAAGACGCTCTCCTTCAAAAAAAGGAAGCCAATCTGGTGGTCCCCCACCATAAACAAGCTCTACAACAGAAGGAAAAAAACTGTTGCAGAAACAGGTGAAGTCCCAGGACTGGAAAAACTACTTTGTTAGCCTCAGCAAAAAACTGAGATCCATCATTAAATCCTCTAAAGCTAGCTATAAAAACAAAATTGCTGCAGACTCTAAAGACAACCACAAGTCATTCTATAGTTATGTCAAGAATCTACATATCAATTCACAGATCTGCTCTGAGTTACAGCACAATGGCAATACATATACAGAACCAACTGATATTGGCAACATATTGGCTGACAGGTTCAGCGCGAACCTTACCCCCTTTTTACCCCCTAAAGGGCCTATCACAATACCTGAGGAATGCCAAGTCCCTATTATCATGGCTACACAGATAAAAAATGCACTGTCCAAAGCCAAGAATACCATGAGACCTGATAATATCCCTGGCTGTGTTC
Organism: Protopterus annectens; assembly: GCF_019279795.1. NCBI lineage: Eukaryota > Metazoa > Chordata > Ceratodontiformes > Protopteridae > Protopterus > Protopterus annectens. The sequence continues at coordinate 1,932,828,689 of NC_056737.1, read as the reverse complement.
TACATGAATTACAAATTGAACTGGCACCACACCTAAGTACACTGATCAATCACATCCTCAGTTCAGGCTTTATTTCTACCAAATGGCACACTGCTGCAGTCATCCTATTCCACAAAGGGGGAGTGACTAGAGACCCTGGGAACTACCGCCCCATTAGCCTGACAAGTCTGATATGTAAGGCTACGAAGCGCATCATCATGGACCTTATGAATAAGGACATAGGGAATCTCCAAACTCTGGACCCCATGCAATATGGGTTTGGGAAAGGTAGATCATGCCTGCTCAATCTGATAGACTTCTTCATGTCTGTCAGCAGAGCTGTGGATGAGGGCAAGGTAGTTCACACAGCCTACCTAGATCTTGCCAAGGCCTTCAACACCATCCCTCACTTAGGAATCATAGATAGATTCACTAAACTAGGCATAAACCCATATGTAATAAGATGGGTTGCCAAGTGACTCACTGATAGAACCCACACTGTGAAAGTAGCGGACTCCAAATCTGACTACCGACCAGTTACAAGTGGTGTCCCACAGGGATCGGTCCTAGGGCCTCTCCTGTTTGGCATCTACTTCTCTGAAGTTCAAGCCAACACAAAGGGAATTTGGCTGACCAAGTTCACAGATGATTGCAAACTGGGAGCCATTACTGATTCTCCAACTGATGTAGACATTCTACAAAAAGGTCTCACTGACTCCAATTGACTGGTACCAGAACCATAGCCTTAAGCTCAATTCCTAAAAGTGCATTGTCAGTCCCTTTGGGAAAAATTCGGTGCCCATGAACTACCACATAGGCGGTAGTCCACTAAACACTGAAGGTGTGATAAGGGACCTGGAGACATAGGCTGACAGCATCCTCTCCTTTGATAACCATATTGCCACTGTAGTCAGAAAGTCCTTCTATGTGGCACATCTCATTACAAAAGGTTTCTCATCCAGGAAGAAAGAGGTCATAATCCCTCTCTACTCGTCCCTCATCAGACCTATTATAGAATTCAATGCCCCATTTGGTATGTACCTCACTATACACCTACAACAACTGGAAAGTCCACAAAAATACCTCACTAAGTGGATCTTATGCCTTAGACACATCCCCCTATATGGACAGACTCAAAAAACTCCAGCTATACTCTGTCTCTTATCACCTACTTAGAGGTGATCTCTGCTTGACCTACAAAGCCATGTCTGACCCAGAGCTGCTAGATATGCTACACCTAAAGAAATCCCAATCTCTCCGTCCCACACACTCCAGAGACCTTAACCTCATTACCACAATAAACAGAACATGCTGGAGGGACAGGTTCCTAACCCGGAGACTTCCCATACTCTGGAACAAACTTCCCATTCACATCAAGCAGAGCACTTCACTGGCCCTCATTAAGAGAAATCCAATTGGGTGGGCAATAGGAAGTTCACCCCGGGGATCACTTCAGTGGCCTTGCTTGACAGGGGCACTGGGAACTAACTTTGGGCAGCATGATGCCAGGGAATCTTCTTGGGCTAGGCTTACATAGGCTCCAGGGCCGTTAGCCTAGTACACACCTATGAACCCATGAACCTATAAAATGTATATGAGGCAATCCTATTTTGAGTTCCCCTACCCCCTCTTTCTCTTTCTCTTTCTCTTTCTTTCTTAGTAGTACAGCCCTAATGTGATTAATGTTTAGAATACGAAAATGCAAATGAAATTCACCTGTAAAATTCGTGTGAAGAAGCCCTGGATAAGGATAAAAGTGCTTACTAAATGAAAATATTAATATGATTTGGTTTAAAAAAGTAAAAAAGATTCCATTGATCAGGTTATCCCATATGGTACCCACAATGGCTGAATTATATACAAAATAATGTAAATGGCTGCATTGAGGCTGCCATATCTACGTACCTGAAGTAAGCCCAGATCTAACACCCAAATCAACTCCCACTGGTGAAATCTTTTCCATAATAGGGTATATAACAAAAGAAAAAAGTCATAGCCAACATCATAAAGAGCAACTTTCATAGAGACAAGAGCTCTCTGATTCAGCTAAACAAGAAACTAAGAGGTCTAATAAAGTCCAACAAGGCCAATTACAAGGTTAGTATAGCCTACCAGGTTAAGGACAATCATAAGGTCTTCTTCAGCTATGTCAGGAGCCTTAAAGGTAGTACTCAGCATTGTTCAGAAATGCTGGTAAATCACAACCTTCACTGATAACGGTGACATAGCGGATCTACTAGTTGATAAATTTAGTTCTAACTTCACCACCCACTCCCCCCCAACTACCCCCTGTGAAATCCCTTCTAGCATATCCCCCAGAAGACTGGTCACCAGAGAAGTACTCCATGGCTCCATGTTGGGCCAATTCCTGTTTGTCAACTATTTCTTGCAAGTTAAGGCTAATGTCAAATATCAATATCTCTGTCTCACCAAGTTTGCAGATGTCTGTAAATTGTGAGCTTTCATAGAGCCCACCTTGACAGCAACATCCTGCAAGACAGTCTAACACAAGTAAATGATTGGTGTGAAGCCATGGACTAAAACTCAATGTGAAGAAAAGCATTATAGTTCCCTTTCAGAAATCATCAACCCAAGCTAATTACCCCAGCGATGAAACACCCCAAAGAGTTCATCTGATACTTAGGGATCTGGGAACATATGTAGACAGTAATCTAGCCTTTGACCAACACATAGCCTAGACAGTAAGAAAATTAATCTATGTCTAGCAAGGGTATGGTATCCAGGTCCAAGGAAGTTATAGTAGCACTCTACTCATCTCTTATCAGTCACATCATTGAGTACAATGCCCCCTTTGGCAGGTACCTAACCAGGCACCTGCAACAGCTGGAACACAACCTAAGGTTCTTCACTAAGAGAATCCAGAACATGAATACACTGTCCTACACAGATCACCTCAAGGCCATATCTCTAGTACCTCAACAAAATAAACAGCATCAAAAACACTAGATCCAAGGACCAGAACTTTGCATGCTGGACAGACCGATATGTGTCTCAAAGGATCCCAGCACAATGGAATAAGCTCCCCATCCACATGAAGCAGACTTCATCCCTGACCCTGTTCAAATGAAATTGGGAGTACATGTAACTTTAGTTTGACCTCCTATCAGAGAAAAGGTGTCCTGGATGCAGTGGTATTCAAGACATGCTCCTCCTCCCTGTCAAGCCATGTACATTTACCTTCATGAGGCATGTGTGTGGAAACATTCAAGCCCACAGAGAAAAGCACTGCATGTCTTCATGTCTATGATTATGCATGTAGCCACATAGGGGGAAGGGGGTAGGATCTTATGCACCAAAATCCCTAATGGCCAATAACCAGAGATCAGACTAAAACCCTGTACCTTATACCTATGAGGTAAAGACCTCATGGAATTAAAAAGACTCAAAACAAAAATACTTTAATTTAGAAATAAAATAAGAATTTAATTAAAAATGTTTAGTCAGTCAAGTTTTAAAAGTTTACTAAACTGCAGTGCATATGATTTTAATGCTGGCACAGAAAATTCAAGAAAATTATTTGTTTCATTTGGGTACCAAGTATGATCACAAAACAGAGACTAATGAGTTTGCAGACACTGTTTTAGGACTACAAAATTGCTAAAAGCAGATTCTCTTATTTATGTCAAACAGTTTTAAAAGATCTTCAATTTCATTTTTGAGGGCTTTGGAGGTGTCAAGACATCAGCTATGTAGCTAGGGTGGGGCAAAGGCAGTTACTTCTAGTGCATGGAGTTAGGGGACATGATCAGCAGATGCCAATGAGGTGACAGAGCAGTACTGATATTAAGAAATGAATGCTGATACTGTGTTTGCTGTCAAGGCTGAAGTGCTTCATGTGTGACATTATAAGTGCAGCAAGATACCTCAGTTTGTGAAAATCCCTATAGGGTCCAAGTGTCTGCCTGTGTGACTTTTGATAGCTAATTAGGTACATTATCCGAGTTCTCCTATTGGTACATTTTTTTCTAGAAGCAGTACAGTATGCTTATAATATATTAATAGTAACAGGTTTATAATATATCAACAGGTTCATTATACTAAGTCCTCTGACTGAAACAATACTGATCATGAACATTCTTGTTTGATTCTAAAAAGGAATATTAAAATGACTTCAAATGCATGCTCTGTGTTTCTTTTAAGTTAGGCTCTTATGTGTTATCAGTAAAATAACTTTATCGTAACACAGAAATCATTTATTTTTATTTTAAATGCGTCATTGCCTTCTTTCACTAATAATTCTGTTTTGTGATGGCAAAATTGTGCTCGACCAGTTTATAAATATATAATGCTATGTGTAATGAACCAATTTCAGTGTAAGGTACTTTCCAAACTCATACTGTGAGACAAGGACTTTTTTATCACTTGCTTTCCCAAATCTTACTCTATGAGGAGCTGAACCACTGCCTCTGATGAAGAGTTTCTCTCTGTGATCCAAATGTTTTGAGTTTAACAAGTGGCCTTGGATTTGGACAGCTAATGATGAAGGGGGGACGGGTAGCCAACAGTTGGCTTACTTTTTTTCCACTGGAACTGAGTGAATTCCTGACCACAGGAGCATCTCTTTGCTGAAGACAGGGGCTAGTCCTGGGTTTAAGGTAGAGAGTGGAGGTAGGATCTATGATATGACACAGGTATGGAGTGAGTTCAGCATGGGGAGGCCCACACCAAACCAAACAATACCCACAGTGTACAACGCACACTGACTGTGAAAGTGAAGCCTGGAAATGAACAAATCACAAAAAGGAAAATCCTGGGCCAGTTCCACAATGATGGTCATTGTGCACCCCCTTTCCTCTAAATCTGACTAAAAAGACGTGTGAATGGAAGGTGGCCCCTCCTCAAAAAAGGGAAAGGAGATACCTTCATGGGCTGATGTGATGCATTAAAACAGAATATTAATTTAGGGAGGTGACTAAGAATGGATTAACATGGGGTGAGTGTGGCGATCTTGCCACAAAGAAAAACAAATGATAAGAAATATCATCTTGGGCAGAGGGAGAATTTATCTACCCTGATCAGCAGAAAGCTCCATACTCACATATGCAGCACATTCCTTCCTTCCTTTCTTGGGTCCTCTTCGACCATTGTATTTAAGGTCACCCAAGGCTATATATTCCAGTCTGCACCATGTGTATTTATGGCCATGTCAGGAGAAACCAGCACACACCCAATGTGGTAGTTGAAGTCTTGGTAAGTGAAATCTCATTATACCCTTCAGCTAGACCCTGGGTACTAGGATGCATTTTTAAGCTGAGGATGCTTATATCATGGGCTAGTGCCTTGCCCCCATACCACTAGAAATGTGAAAATGTTGTATTTTTAATGTAAATGTGGATGCTTTTAATTTGCTTTCCTGATTTTCTAGGATACGTGCATTTAAATGGCTTGATATTACTGGATATAGAATTAATAGATGTTCTTTGCAATCTCACTTCCCAATGTCCCACAGCCCATTTTGCTGACCATTTGAATGCTATGGCAGTGTGTTAAAATAAACAAATTTACAATCCCCAGCACCCAAAATATGTAGGCTCTCTGACTCCATACCCAAGTTTCTAAGTATAATGCCTGTAGGGCTGCACAAACCTGGAGAAAAAAGAGAAGACTATTATTCTTTCTTTTTTCTGAGAGGGCGCAGCCAGAGTATTTTTAGAGATCAGGGTGGGGAGAGTCCTACAGGGAGGGAAGGTGGAATACAGAAGTAGAGAACTACCTCGCAAAGTGAAACAATAAAGCCTCGGAGGGAATTAATGCATCAAAACACTTTTATTGAAGTATAAAAAACACCATTAAAGTAGTTAAAAATCCGTTTTCGTTTCAACAACTTCATCAGATGTGGGCTGAAGCATAACTCATCATATTAAATACTCAAAAATAAATGACATCATAAGTTAATTATCCAATGAAGATCCATTAAAATTCAGTCAAATGTTTTCCATCAGTCCTTTTGCATCACAGGATTGAACCTGACACAACCCATGCCCTCCCGCATTACTGTTCATGGTTAGCTCTTTAAAAAAATCCATGCTTTATAAACATCATTTCTGTGGTTGCTTGTCCTTTCCCGAGCTGGGAGAAGACCAAGGGCTTAAAGATGGGAAAATCATTGAGTTTCTGAATAAGGGGTAGCACCCATGAAAGAATCTGTTCTCCTATTGTATGTATTGCCAAACACCACTAGAAGCTACATAGCATTGTGGAAGAGACATTTCTGGGTTTGTTCACCACTCGTCTGCATTGGACGTTCCACACTCTGAGTTGTGTCAGGTTCGATCCTGTAATACAAAAGGACTGATGGAAAACATTTGACTGAATTTTAATGGATCTTCATTGGATAATTAACTTATGATGTAATTTATTTTTGAATATTTAGCATGATGAGTTATGCTTCAGCCCACATCTGATGAAGTTGTTAAAACGAAAACAGATTTTTAACTACGTTAATGGTGTTTTTTATACTTCAATAAAAGGGTTTTGCTACATTAATTCCCTCCGAGGCTTTATTGTTTCACTTTGCGAGGTAGTTCTCTGCTTCCTTGTTTGGATTTAATCACCTCATTTTTTGCCTTACTTTGGTTTACTGGAATACAGAAGTGCTAAAACTAATTTGTGCTCTTGTTTTAGTTATATTGCAATGGTCCAATATATAGGGTAGGAAACTGCCTGATGGTAAAATGGAGTTGGGAAGTTGCTCGGTATTTAAAAGTACCCCCAAGTTAAACTTTAGTTTTTAAGTATTTGCAGGTATTTGCCATGTGATGTTTCAAGCCTCCATATAGTGAGTATTATATTAAAAAATATTAATGGGACTAGGCTAAAAACTAAAAGGATTGTAAGCAACTTCTGGAAGTGGTATGACTGAGATAAGTTTGTATTTTAAATTGTATCATATCAAAGCAAGGAATTTGAATAATCAGATTCTGAAAAAAATCATATATGATCATTGTATAAAACGCTCTGTAATTTAGAACATGTTTATTGTATACCCATAATACCTCACCCATCTACAGGTTGCAAAGCACAATACAATCAAATTATGCAAATTAATGATGCAATTTTCTGCCTTCTTGTAGAGAGCTGTGACCCCTTCAGCCTCCAATCAACTTTGAGGTCACTGCATTTCAGGGAATGGCACAATACTCTTTAGCAACCCTTTCAAGAAGCATGGACAGATTGGTACAATGAAACATTAACTTGTGTAGATATTACACAATTGTATTTTCAGTGCTTTCAAGGTTAAACTGCAGTGCAAACACACACACACACACACACACACACACACACACACACACACACACACACACACACACACACACACACACACATGCGCTCGTGCATGCACGCACACAAACTTCTGTATTTCAAGTGCATTCATTTTTAAAGCTGTCATCTCCCAGTTTTGGAATTCACTTACACAAGTCATACATTTTTGTACTAACCTGCACCTTGGGACTAAGAGCTAAGACAGCAAGAGGGAAAAGAAGGACTGTCAGAAAACAGCAGAGAGGTCTGTTGAGACAGAAGCGAAGTTTCTTAAGGAGATCAGATAGAAAAAAGAAAAGAAAAAAACAACAGTGACCTAAAAAGTTAGTCACTGCAAGGAAGGAAGAATGGACGCTGAAAGTGAGGAATTGTATTAAGCCAATATAGGGGAGAAAAAGAAATGACACTGTGGTGAGGAAGTAAGGTAGAAAATGTAGATAAGAGAAAGAATAAAAAAGAAGGGAAGGAAGAAAGAAAGGACAGAAAAATAAATAGGTAGATAAAAGATAGGTAGATAGATAGATAGATAGATAGATAGATAGATAGATAGATAGATAGATAGATAGGTAGACAGATAGATAGATAGATAGATAGATAGATAGATAGATAGATAGATAGATAGATAGACTCACAGACAGTCATGAAGTGAATAGAAGCATTGTTGAGGACAAGGTCAGCATAGGCCAAGGATAATATTGATATGAATGCTGCAGAGCATACATCTGTGTGCTGGTAACTTAACCAGCTTATTATACCTGTAGTATTTAAAATATTTCCACTAGTGTGGATCTAAGAAGTTTCAAAAACTTGCCATTCCTAAGCCTAGGCAGTAGATACTAGTAATGCATATCTATGTCTTAACAGCATTGAATTAATAATAAAGGATATTGGTCCTGTTTTTCACGCAGATCCATGTTCTTCATATTTTCAATAAGTTTGTGGAGTCCAAGTATCCATGAATGTGCCTCCTCTGGAGTGCTTGCCACAAGATCAAGATTCCCTTGCCGTCCTCGAAAGACAATTGTGAAACATCGACTAGAAGGGAACTCATCAGCAAGGCTCTGTAATATCTCAGACTGGTGCCCTTCTCTTATAGCCTCCACATCACTGATAGAAACTGTATAAACAGAGGGACATAGTTATACATTCAGCAGACGCCAGTGCAACATAGTCAAAAAAAAGAAATTAACAATTCATGATATCGCATGGAATTTTACTTTCACATTTTTACTGAGTCTGTGGATCTCCATTTTTCATTTCCAGTTTTATTTACTTGGTTAATATCATTGTCATTAATTTATCAGGCACACATACAGTTACACAGTCTCTGCTTTTTCAGCATTATCTTTTTGTTTTTCTTATGGACTTTCCTATTTCCATGTGGATGTAAACTTGCATGTCTGAAAGATTAAGATAATTTTAGAAATCTCTGTTGGCATAATACAATGCATCTTATTCCTTATTTAAAATTTGTATTCAGTAACATATTTTCATACTAATACAGACTAACTTCTGAAGCCAGTAAACAATATTTATTATAAAGTCAACAAAACATCAAATTAATTACTTCCATAAGACTGGCAATATACATATTAGCAATCCTGGTAAATATATCTGATCTGAACATACGCTGCCTAAAATAAAGTTTAAACAAAATTTCCAGAGGCTGATCGGAGGTTTGCTGATCAATCTATAATTTTATAATGTATCTTTGGCACCATCTAGGGAATCCAAAAAAAAAAAAAACAGTAACAAGACATGAAGGTGAAAAAAAAATAGTATAAGGCATTGACTGTTGAATCTGCCCCATGATAATATGTAACTAAGTTTTGCCCATGAATTGATTCCACAATATCGCATTCTGTACATATTACCCTACCCTTCATCCAGTGATATCTGGATAAAGTTTAAACTTGTCAATTTCAACTACAGGACTCATCACAGGAGGTTAGAAAGGATTGGGAAGACAGATTGGATAAGCAATTCACAAAGAAACAATGGGAGGTCATATGTATGGCTCCCAAATATGCTACAAAGTCTAGAAGATTTAGAATCTTTGCTTGGTAGTATTTGCATAGGTATTTTTATACCCTAAGAAGACTCCAAAGTATTTATCCTCAGGTAGATAGCAAATGTTGGAGGTAGGATGGGAAAGAAAGAGGTAAATGTGAACATATGTTTTGGGATTGTAATGAGTTGGCAGACTAAATATTCTCTGCAGACTACTCTACCAGAAATACTGGGTGAGTAAATTGCTATAACTAAGGAAATGATTTTTTTGAAGTATGATACAGAATCAGAATTGCCTAGACATAGTAAGGTCTTGCTGAGTTTAATTATGGTGCCTGCCAAAAAAGCAATTACTGGAAAATGAAAAAAAAAGTCTAAACCAACCGTATTAGAAATAGTGAATATAGTAACAGAGAGAAAAGAACTGGAAGTGGGATCCTTACAAAATAGTAGGAGCAAGTTACATAGAAAAATAGGAATTGTGGAACAATACAAACAGAATAGTGTTTTGGAGGAGGAATGGGGTTTAAGGGAAGGCAGGAATTGAAAGAGCAATGTAATGTTTGACTGACAATGACTGTACAGATTGTAGCAGATGCATAATGTTTGCAACTGCAAACAATATTATTTATTTATTTATTGACTGATTGACATTTGCTAACCAGGAAAGTCCAGTGGGTCAAAGATCCATTTTCAGTGGAGGCCCAGGGAGAAAAGCTCCAAAAAGTGACATAAAAATAAAGATACAAAGCAAATTTTTAACAAAAATGGCTCCACAAAAATGACATAAGAAATAAACATACAAAGCAAATTTTAAAACAAAAAACACATTGTCAGTTAATTAGTACAGCATCATAAAGATGGAAGATGTTTACATGCATAATAGTGTATTGGTCACCTAATAATATAGATGCTATAAATGGTACACATGTAATAGTGTATAGGTCACCTAATAATACAGAAGCTATATATGGTGCATACATTTTAATGAGAGCATGGCAGAGTGTACCACTATTACTAGCTGACTTAGAAGTAGAAATTGAGTAGAAGGAAGTATAATAAGGAAAGGTGTAATATTTACTTGGAGGTAGAGAGTTGATGATATGAATGGAAGAAATAGGTAGTTCGGGGGTAGACATATGGAAGTAGGAAGATGGAGATATAACAGATAAGGTTTGATGACAGAGTTATGTTAGTAGGGGGATGGAGGTATAGAAGTTACGAAAGATGTAAGTTTATTTACATTGGTCTATTGTTTTGGGTGCAGGGACAGATGTGATTGTTGAGAAAGTATTTCTTTAGAGATATTTTGAATGCATTTAATGAGTCCAGGAGGGTGATTTCAAGGGGTAGGGCATTCCACATCCTAGATATTGTGTAGTAGTAGAGGCTATGTTCAACTTTTTTAGTAGGTTTCACAATGGTTTCAAGTTGTTTATTGGTAGATGATAGATTTTGGGTGGGGAGTAGGGTTGTAGGATATGCTGAAGGGTAGAACAGCTATCAGGTATGTAAATCAGTTTATGAGCTAGAGTTAGTCGGGTGGAATCTAAGTATTGTTGGAATTCTAGCCAGTTGAGTTCCTTAAGGGCTTGACAGTATTTAGATTGATATGGTATACCAGTTGCAAATTTGGCTATTTTGTGGTAGTATGACTGGAGTTTTTTTTTGAGAGCTTGGTGAAGGTTGGTGAAGATGGGGGCACCATACAGGAGGGATGGGAGTAACAGGCTATTTGCAAGTGCCTTTTTAGTGGGTTTATCCATATACAGTTTGTGTCTATATAATCTGCAAGTTTAATGTGTGTTTTTTAATGCACCAATGCACCAATTTTTAATGCATAGTCTGCCGTCTATGGTAATCCCCAGTAATTTAGCATAAGTTACTATTTCTATTTTTGTCTTGTTCTTGGAGTATATGGTGAAATCCTGTGAGATTGGCTTGGTTGAGAATAGCATAAGTTTAGTTTTTTTGCATTGGGTAGAAGTTGTGCTTCTGTTAAAACAGGTTTCAATTGACATAAAGGCATTTTGTGATAAGTTTAGTAGATTGTGGATATTATTAGAGAATGATGGTGGAGTCGTCTGCTTACTAGATAAGTGTGCTTTGTAGAGAGGCAGTATGTAGTTTATTTATGAAAATATTGAAGAGCAGAGGTCCTAAAGTGGACCCTTGGGGGACTCCTGTTTTATTGACTAGGCATTCAGATATGCTACCTTGCTATCTAACAATTTCCTGCCTGTTTGCTAAGTAGCTTGAGAACCATTTAAGCGTAGATTGACAGCATCCAATGGTTACTTGGTGCAGAAGTAACTTAGGACGAGACACTGTGTCAAAAGCCTTTGATAGGTCTAACAGAAGTACTGAAGTTATTTAGCCAGAATTGAGGGCTTTATTCACTATGTCTGTGAAGGAAAGAAGGGCAGTGGTAGTACTATGTGCTGGATGGAAGCTGTGTTGAGTTGGTGTAAGGAGGTTGTTATCAGTAAGATATTTCATAAGTTGAATGTGAATACATTTCTCTAAAATTTTAGATAGAGGGGAGAGAATAGATATGGGTCAGTAGTTAGAGAGTTTGTTGATATTGCTTCCCTTACGCACTGAAGTAATGATGGATTTTTTTCCATAGTTTGGGAAAGGTGGATTCTGTGATCGATCTACTGATGAGGATACTAACAGGGTATGATAGTGCATCAGCAGCAAGTTGTACATCTTCTGAGGGAAGGTTGTCACCAGATAGGGAGCAGGGTTTTAGCTTTCTGAGAAGTTTGTGCACAAGAGAGTTCAGAACAGTATTGAGGGTGAAAGAATTGGTTGTAGGTGTGTTAGAGCTATATGTAATGGGTCTAGGTTATCAGAAGTATTGGCGTGAGTGTTAGGTGGTGACTGATCTATAAGGCTGAGTATACTACTAATGAAATAGGAGTTGAAGAGATGGGTTATCTCATCTGGATTATTGTCTGGGGCTGGGGAAGGGTTTTGTGGGGTTCCAGGATTAAGGAATGAGGAGACAGATTTCCAGAATTTCTTGGGTTGTTTGATTGGTTGAGTAATTTCTGAGAGAAGTAATTTTTTTATTTCATCAGCAATTACTTACTTTTTTAGCTGAATTTTGTAGTTGTCTGTATTTGATTTGGGCGGCTACATTTTTGGTTTTGTGCTATTCTTCCCAGGTGTGGTCGATACAGACTAGTAGAAGTTTGGTGGCTTTAAATAACCAGGGTGCATGGTTTTGCTTAGTTCTCTTGGTTCGGATGGGAGCTAGACTGTTAAGGGTATCTAGGAAAACTCTGTTAATGTGGTGTACAGCTTCTTCCAGAGGTAGTGTTTTTAGAGGGGTCCAGTTGATAGATTTTAGCATATTATTGAAATTATGTTGATTGAAATTAGCTAGATTTCTAGATATTTTGTAGCTGTGGGCCTTTTTGTCATGGTTTTGGGTTCTATAGATGTATACTGGTGAGTGATCACTATGGATGGTGGGCAGGGTACCAGTATCTTTGTATTTTTGAGGGTCTGTGACTAGAATCCAATCTAAGGTTGAGCTCTGTTGGTCGTTTTGTATTTGTGTGTAGGGCTGGTACTAAGCTGGGTGTACCATTGTAGACTGATACTATGTATGGGGGAATCAGAGACCAGGTCATTTCAGTTAATGTTGGTATCACCAAGTATGATGGTTTCATTGGTTAGAGTTTAGGTAGTCCAGTCAAGAAGGTCTTCTAATATATGGATGTTTTGTTCTGGTGGGATGTACAGAACTGCAATTATTAGTTGTTTGAAGATGTTCATTTGTAGGTATGCTATGAGAAGTTCTGTGCTCTGGAGGGATGTAATACATTTGGAGATAGAGGTAATTGTTAAATAGTTATGATAGATTATCACTATGCCTCTGCCTTTCTTATGACTTCTATTGGCTCTTAGAATATTATAACCTAGAGGAATGATTTCAGTATCTAGAATGTGGGGGTTTGAGCCAGGTCTCTGTTATGGCTGCTATATCAGGAGAATATTATGAGAGCTACTAGTGAAATTCTGTAATTTTGTTCCAGATGCTGCGTATGTTTAGTGTGATAAGTATATGGTTTGTTTTCATTTATATAAATGCATGATAGCGCATGTCATAAGTGATAATTCAATAAAGATGTTTCTTGTTTAAAAAAAAAAAACTTGTCAGCTTGAATTCATTGACAGTGATTTGACCTTGGAGCGTTTCACACAGAGAAATCATTACCTGTGCACTTTCTATTTGCATGCCAGCAGCGATTCAGTGACTATAGTGTTTTCTTTTTCCCCTTGGTTGTACAAGTGCAAAATTAGCATATTTAAGTAAGGTAGGCTCTGCATAGGGTGTGCATGTGGTGGTCTTGTCCCTTCAGAAAATGCTTTTTCTCAGTGAACTTCAGTTTTCTCCATTTTTTTCAAGGGGAAAATAAGGGAAGCCTGTACACCACCTGCTTTAACTTTAATCTCTAGAATTTCACTAAATACTAGCTTTGGTCCATAGATTGAATATGTCTTACTTTCAATTAAAATCTCTCAAGAACCATATATCAAGCAGGCTGTGAATGTGTGCAGATATATATGTTTATACCCACTACCCACACACTCTCATACACACACACACACACACACACGCACGCACACACACACACACACACACACACACATATGTATATATATATATATATATATATATATATATATATACATATATATATATATATATATATATATGTATATACAAGGATCGTAACTTTTGAACATTTGTAAAAATAACAAGTCGCACATATCTAAAATACTTTGAAACTCCCAAATAGCAAAGTGACATAGCAAAAACTGTGCTTGTACTGACTATGTAAATTAGAAAAGTGGTTATGTGTCCTCTTCCTTACATAGGAATAATGCCATACTATTTCAAATCTGTACCACTGTACTCTCGTTATTAAATCTTTCTCAGTACTGTAAAACCATGGAGCTGGTACATGTAAGCAAAATCCCATATATAGGAAGTGCAAGGGGGCCTGGCCATGCAAAAATTACTGACTTTAGTTCTGGCTGTCTGCATTGTTACCTACTGCTTAGTATCTTCACTGACTGTTTTTCACAGATTCATAGGTTCATGGAGTTTACAAGGCATAAGGCAGTGTCAGTCCATGGATTAATACCCATCCTCATAAGGCATGTCCTGCCTCCAGTAGGGCAAGACAAGTCCTTCCCAGGCTGAATTTATGGGTACCAATCCAGTTGTGAAGATATGACTTACAGGAAGTAAGGGTTTACCTTTGTTTGATATGTAATGGAAGATGATGCCAGAGATGGGGGAAGCTTTGAGGAATAAATCTGACCCTCCAGCATGTTTGTTGATGGAGATTCAACCCTTTAGTTTGAGTGCTTGCAGAGACATTTGTTTTGTTGAAGGGTGGGAGACCAAGGAGAGTTGGTTCCCTAATACCAACAAATGATAAACATAAATCACCATACAGGAGTCTGTAAGAGAAAGAGAAAGATTGTAAGGGTAGGCCTTTAAGCCTGTCTTGGTAGCCGAGGATCTTTAGTCCTGTGATTTTATAGGAACTTCTGTTGTACTCTGTTAAAAGGCTGTTTTGTTGGTACATTATGATCAATAGCAGTCACAAACACACAAAAATGTGTGTGTCTTTATATGTACATATATATATATATATATATATATATATATATATGTGTGTGTGTGTGTGTGTGTGTGTGTGTGTGTGTGTATATATATATATATATATATATATATATATATATATATATATATATATATATATATATATATATATATATATATATATATATATATATATATATATATATATATATATATATATATATATATATATATATATATATATACATATATATCCACAACAAAAAGCAAGGGACAACAGGAGGGTACTGCACTAAAACAAAATCCCAAAACACAGAAAACGCCAACACGTATTCCACAGCCAGGGCAGGTAGCGTATTAAATGTTGTTAATCTCTCAAATGAAACTCCATATAAAAGAATGAAACATTTATTTAACTGAAAAAAGCCAAAAAACAAATTAAAACAAAATAAAAACTGTCCAGGTGGAGCAGTAAACTGGATAAGCGCTTTCGGATCCAACAACGATCCTTCCTCAGATCCTTCTAGCCACCATGTTCTTTCACTTTTTATTTCTACTCTCTTCCAATGAGTGGGTTTTCTCATGACCAACTTCTGTGAGCTGGTCCAATCACATATGTCTTTTTAGCCTCCGCCCTTTTAGTGCTGGCTTCACTGGAAAAGCTGTATTTAATCCTGGTGCTCTGTGAGCCATTAATTTCCCAATCCAATTCATCTCTTTTTGTTCTAAAATATTGTTCATATCTCCTCCTCTCTCTGAAGAACGTAATATCTGTAAAACCCTAAAATTAAAACTGTGTCCAGCATTGTCACTTATATGTTTTTCTAAGGGATTTTTATAGTCTTTCAATCTTATATCACCAACATGTTTTGAAAGTCTCTCTTTTAGCTGTCTTACTGTTTTTCCAACATAAAAATGTTCCCATAGCGAACATGTAGCTAAATATACACTATTCTTTGTGGTGCAGTCCACATAAAAATGGCTCACATATTCTATTCCAGTAACTGGATGTACGAAGCTATTTTCCATGCAAATATATTTGCGCATAGTGCACCTTCTACATGGGAAAGTGCCTTTCCTTTGTGATTCAATACAAGGGGTCAATACTTAATTTTTGCATAAAATTTGTTTTAAGTTCTTGGCGTTCCTGAAACTAAACTTTGGGGTTTCTCCCACTATTTCTTTGAACTCTTCATTCGACGTGAGTATTTTCCAATTGCTCCTTATAATATTACATACCTCTTTAGTATCAACCGTATGTGTGAGGGTCATTCTAAGATCTCTCTTCCGATTTTCATTTCTCCCACGATTATTTATAGTGTGTCTGCCCTTCAAGTATGGCATACCCTTTCCATCTCTCTCTCTCCTTACTTGTTGCATATCCATTACTTCTCCCTCTCTATAGCCTCTTCTTAGTAGGTGACTACACATGTCATTCATTGCTGTTCCAAAGGCTATCTCATTTGAGTGTGTGTGTGTATGTATATATATATATATATATATATATATATATATATATATATATATATATATATATATATATGAATGGCTTCCTTGGTTATCTCTCAGAAGGGTGAAAACTCACAAGAGCGAACAGCAAAGGGCTGAAACAGGAGCACTGAAAACTCGGAAGGTCAAACAGCAAAGACTGTTTGTGCAGGATCACTGTACCGTAGGAATTTTCATTTCTTTATGGTTGTGTTGTTCATCAAATTGCATTTGAGCTGTTTGAAAGAAGTACATGTTTAGTTTTTTTGTTTTTTTTTTTCAAAAGAAAGTATGTGTGCTGGTGCAACATGAAGGCCAAGCAACATGTTTCATGACTAACCATTGAGATAATCCGACTGAACTGTTACAATGTTGGATTATAGTCCACAAAAGAGTATTTATTTGATCTGACTTTTTTCTGCACACCTGAAAGGAATGCATGTCTTCACAATGAATGCTACCTATTAAAGTGGTAGGAAGTCTGTGACAAAGTGCATTAGAAGCATTCTGAGTAATGAATTAAAAAAATGAGAACTGTTAAAAACTCTTATGCCCATACAGAAATTTATTCTGAAAAAAAAGAGTCCCTGTGGCAGTGAGAAAGGCTGTTTTGAAGAAAGTGCAGCTGATTAACTTTTTGTTGAGAAACCAAAACTTGTGTGTATACTAAGCTGTAACTGCTGAGTTCTGTGCAAAATGGAAAAATCATTGGAGCCTTAGTGAACTCTAATGATGCTTTAGTCAGTTTAACCACAGCTCTTCATGAAAGATGTGCAGCCATTCACCAACACTTGTTTACTCAGCAACAACAAATATCCAAAATAGTGAACCAGACCCCCCCCACCTTAACTGGGATTCCCAAATGCCAGTGGCCCTCAGAAGAAACCTAGGAAGCACAATGAAATGCAGGCCTATCTGGTGGATGCTGAAAATACAACCACCAGAAACTAAAACAAAAATGTTTTGGCAATAGTTAAAGCCTCACACTGTATGTGGTCCAGTGGCAGCTGGTGACTTCAAATCAAAGGGGGGGCTGCAGGAGACAGATAAATGAGTGGGGCCAACTGGAAGGGGTGTGACCAACTAGAAAGGGGTGGAGTTATGCTAAAATCGCAAAAACTGGGACGTTAATTAAATATGCTGCCCTGGGTGCCAAACCATCATTATGAGAGTCCAATAAAGACAAAATGAATTGTAGAAGAAAAAAATATTTCAATGCATTGGCTACATGACAGCTTACTTAATATCTAGATGGAAACAAAAAGGTTTTGTGGCATGAAAAAATAAATTATTTTTTAAATGCCAGTCAAAATCAAGTATAAAAAAAACAAGCAGCACTCAACTCAAACCACTTCTCCTTGCACTGCAGTTCTAATTATAATTTATATTCAGCTTTATAAAAGTACCAAATAACATGCTGAAAGTAACAATTTGTGTGATACCCCCATTTGTAAAAATGTTTCTTACCAAAAAAGACCTGCTGCCTGACAACAACTATCTACATGTTTCATGGGGAAAACATGATCAAAGTAAAAAATAAACAGCAAACAAGAAACAAGTTAAAAATAAATTACTTAAAGGATTACTCCACAGGTTATGGATCACACATGATAGATTGACATTCTGTTTAGTTTGCATGTAAAGCCTGCAAAGATGACTACAAGTCTCCAATAAATGTAACAAGGTTCTGAAAATACTGTAATCCTGTCCTTTATTACAAATACTGTCATATGCATTTCAATACCTAAAGCTTATACGCTATCTAGTTATGTAAATATTCTCTGCATGGCAACAACAAAAAGGCTTTCAGTGTTTGTAATTCTTTAACAGTATGCTTATTAAAGCTTACTTGCATCTTACAGTCTCAGACAAGCTTACCTGATGGTCATTAAAGCATTGCTACTTAAACACAGAGCAACAGGCACAGCAACAACATGCATTTTCTGAATAAGAAGCATAAATCAACAGTATAAAAATATGACAGAAAAACAGAACATTCTGCAAAATCAAGGACAGATGAAAAGCCACTGTAGTACTTGTGTCTACCTTGCATGGGTGAATACTCTGCACACTTACACTGCATACCTGCTCCTTGCCTTGTTTGGACACATCCAGAGTCTCTATGTGGGGGGGGGGGGGTGGGGTGCAACAAGTATGTCACAATTTGAAATGTCTCTGGCTGATGGTGATGGCCCTGACACATCTGTCATACCTCTCAGCCTCAGAGCAAGAAATATGGACAAAGGCATAAACAGAAATGGGACAAAGGTCCAAAAATAAGGACAATTTTTAAATATTGCTCTTATGAACTTAGAAAGACAATATCATAGTAGGTTTTACATTAGTATGAACTTTCTGAAGGGTATGAAATCTGAAACTCAAATGTCTGTCATTATTTTCTAAGTTCAATCTTTAATGAGTTGCCACTAATTTGCCAGAAAACCACAGTTTTATGAAAAACAGACCAAAATGTGATGCAAAAATATGAAATAGCCACACAATACAGCTAGGAACCTGTCAAAGAATGATCATTTTTTTTAAATATTAGTACTGTTAACTTGAGCAGCTGACAAAGTAAAAGAATCTACATGCATTTCTGAAATTAAAAGTAATCTATAACTCTGATCATTATATTTATTTATTAATTGGAAACCCTCCACATTTTCTTGCAAATTTGCCATTTTGCAGAGGGATTATTAGGGGGATAGCAACATTTTGAGCCAAAATCAGGAACAGTTGAGAGGTTTGGATATACCTAATTCTATAAAGTGGTTTGTATCGTGCATATCTCTCAACCTCTTAATGCAAGAAATCTGGACAAGGCCAAATATATTGGGTGAACATACAAACAGTACTAAAAATTGCTCTTGTATAAACTTAGACTGTTGACAGAACAGGTCTTGCTTTAGCATGCATTTTTCTGAATGGTATGAAGTCTGAAACTCAATGTCTGTCATTATCTAGTGACTTCATTCCTAAATGATTTGCCAGAAAACCACAAATTTTATGAGGAACAAACCAAAAATAAGAAGCAAAAATCTATTAATTCTGCAAAAATCTAGACAGTTGAGTGGTATAGTTCAGTCGGGGCTGTCTGAGTTTGCTGCCCTTCCCTTCACCCCTCACAAAATCATGGATTTGCTGTAGCTATTCCAATTTCCCATTACTTGGCTATTTCACCCCATTTACCAAAAACACTGTAATGTACATACTGCTTTACTTCTACGATGATTTGAATTTCATTTAAAAGTTTTATTTTACATTTTACAGCACAAACATTACCAATAATAGGCATCTGCTAAACAAAGCAACGCAATCTCACAATGAAAATAAACTTAGCATTAAAACTTCTCTGCCCTTGAAACTCACATTCATTGAAACAGCATTGAAACCCATGTTCAAAGAAAATACATCTGGCCAGTGGCAGATAAAGATTAACTCTGGGCTATTTTCAAATCATAGGCCCCTTGCACAGGAAACATGCATGTGTTCTTTGATACACTTTCCTGATTGTATTAAATTATATTCCTTCTATAATATACTGCAATTGTTAGAGTGTGTTTTAAATGTATTGTTTTGAACATTTTTCAGTAAACAATGAAACAAAATGCATGCACCAATATTGACAAAACTGCCCAATTCAGAACATTTTCCTCATAAAAGTCTACTCAAACTTCTACAATCCACCAGTATCAGTAAATATGCACAATCTCTGCAGAAGTAAAAGTCATCTAAATAATTCCACATTAAAGAGACCTGTAACTAAATGAAGAGGTTGCTGCTAACAAACAACTTTATATTTCATTGTTTCATCTACAAATAAAGTGCCTGCTTCCCTTGAGGAATAAATTGCCTATGTTACAATAATAAAATGATAAGCTAGTAATATTGCAATGGGGAATGGATGGAAAACTGATAACAGGTTCATCGGTACTAGGTATCGCTGCCAAAGAGGACATTCTCAGGACTGCAGCATTTACCCCCTTTAAAAGTACAATGCAGTACAGTATTAGCAATGCATCTATATACTGTGGGAGTAGAACCCACAGTCTTCTGCATCAAAAGCAAGTATACTACCTGTTGTGCTATTAACAATGCAAGCAGGTTCAGCATAAGCAGCACTAAACTTCTCCTCAAGCTCTCAGCTCCTTATAAAATCCACTCAACACTCAACTGTATCTGTCAACTTTGAAGCACAAGAAATTTGGAAAAAGCCAAAATTTATTGGGAGGGGACAAAAGCCCCAAAACTAGGGACACATTTTAAACATTGCTTGTATAATCTTGAAAAGTTGCTAGAATAAAATGCTGCATTACCACCATGCATTTCGCTGCCAAGCCTTGAACCCAGGACCCTGTGCACTACAGTCAGAGCAACATACCACTATACCAAAACAGCTGTTTCTTGAAAGACAGACTGAAACTTAAGTGGCTATCATTTAGTGAATTCAGTTCTCACCACAACTCTCAATCTCTTAGCACAAAACAGCTAGACAAAGACAATATTGGGGGAATACATCCCCCAGATATATTCAGTGAATTCAGTTCTCACCATATACGTCAACTTCTTAGCACAAAAAAACCTGGACAAAGCCACTACACAGCCCCCAAAATAGGGACAATTTTCAAATATTGATCATATAAACAGAAAATTGCTATAGAGTAAAAGGATTTGTGTTACCGTGCACTTAATGAAGAATATGAAGTCTAAATTTCAAATGCCTGTCATTATTTAGTGAAGTCAAAATCCTGAAAAACCACAGACATTATGAGGAACAGAACAAAAAATATGAGGCAAAAATTTCACAAATGGCAGTGGATAGGGAAGCTAAGGTGTAGCTACCTGTTTCCCAAGACTCAGGGTTTGAGTCCAGTTCCTGAGTTCACTTCTCTCTAGCCACCAGCTGTATGTAACCGGGGTATTACACACACACACACACACACACACACACACACACACACACACACACACACACACACACACACACACACACACACACACACACACACACACACACACACACACACACACACACACACTTACTTCTGCCAAAAAACAAAGAAAAACCTCTGTTCAGGTCTGCCATAACAGGAAAAAAACTGTGTTCAGGTCTGCCATAACAAGAAAAAAAAAACATGTGTTCTGCCATAACAGGAAAAAAAACTCATTTCAGGTCTGCCATAACAAAAAAAACCTCTGTCAGGTCTTCCATAAAAAGAAGGAAACCCAGCTAAATACCTCATAAATGGAAGAACCTACATACTCTATTCCATGCTTATTTTCAGGTCTGCCATAACAAGAAAAAAAAACCTCCTTTCAGGTCTGCCATAACAAGAAAAATAAACTCTGTTCAGGTCTGCTATAAAAAGAAGGAAACTCAACTAAATACCTCATAAATGGAATAACCTACATACTCCATTCCATGCTTTTTTCAGGTCTGCCATAAAGGAACCAGGATAGCAAATCAAATTATTTATTTATTTATTTATTTTACATTTGTTGATCGGGCTAGTCCAACTGGATATATTTCCATTTTCAGCAGAGGCCCGGGGAGAAAAGCTCCACATTTAAACAAAAGGAAATACATTATGAGCACAAATATCATAATACACATTATTACTTATTTCTAAAACCAAGAAAAGAAAGTGTAAGAGCAGGGAAAGAGACATGAAAGAAAGTTATCAAAAGAAAGAAAAGGACATTAACTTCCAAGGGAATAAGTAACATCATGATGAACATACTAACATGTTTTAATACCAAGAAGAGAGAGTATAAGATCAAGGAAAGAGAAGCAGCAATAGAGAGAGAGCAGAAATAAACAGACAAATACTTGTTCGAAAGAGATTCATAGCCATAAGGAGGAAAGATGAAGAGGAGGAGTTTAAAGAGGTAGAGAAGGAAAGGTAAGGGAGGAAGAAGGAGGGAGAGAAGAGTAGGGAGAAAAAGACTGATTAATTGAAGCAAATTACTTTAGTCAGGATTAGAGCAGGGACACATCCAGTGGCTTTTAAGGTAAATTCTGAGTTTTTGTTTAAACAGAACAGTAGATGCAATGGAAGTAAGTTCAGTAGGCAGTTGATTCCAGTGTTTTCCAATAGTATTAGAGAAAAGGGAATCACCTGCTAGGTTATTAGATTTGGTTAAGGTAACTAACAGCTTACTTGATGAACGGAGGGAGTTCAGATTAGAGTAGGGGGTTAAGAGGTTGGAGAGTATAGGTGTGTTGTGAGGTTGGTAGAATGCTCTTTGGACAAATGTCAGTTGGGAAAGAAGCAACATGTTTGACAGTTCAAGCCAGTTAAGTTGCTGCAGATTCAGACAGTGGTGAGTTCTGAAGGGTTTACCAGTAACAAATCTAGCTATATTA
Source organism: Protopterus annectens (assembly GCF_019279795.1). Taxonomy (NCBI): domain Eukaryota; kingdom Metazoa; phylum Chordata; order Ceratodontiformes; family Protopteridae; genus Protopterus; species Protopterus annectens. The sequence goes on along the minus strand of NC_056737.1, from coordinate 1,932,805,929 downwards.
TTGTACGTGGAAGATAGTTTAGAGAGATTATTTTTCTTGAGGTTAGTATAGATTGGTGAGGCGCAGAGAAGAGTAGAAATAAGATGAGAGTGGGCAAGAGTAACTTTGGCTTGGGAGATTAAGAAAGTTTTAATTCTATAGAGAGCCGAGTTTCCTGTTTACAGATTTAATGGTATTATTGATATGACAATCAAAGGTAAGGTTGTTGTCAATCGTGACACATAGCAGTTTGGTATTAGGGTCAGGTGATATAATAGTTCCATTGTTAGATAGGATAGTAAAGTCTAATGTAGGGGATCTGGTGGGCTTAAAGAGTAAGAGTTTGTTTTTTTTAGCGTTTAGGAGTAGGCAGCGTTTTGAGAACCAAGTTTCAACTTTAGAGAAAACAGCTTGAGTATTAATTTGAAGTTCAGAGATGGATTTAGCAGAGCAAATTAATGTGGAATCATCAGCGTATTGTATACAAGTAGCCTGGGTAATAGCTGTTTGTAAGTCATTTATAAAGAGGGAGAAAAGAAGTGGTCCAAGAATAGAGCCTTGGGGGACCCCAAGTGAGATTGGGAGAAGGGATGAGAGTTTGTTATCCCAGAGAACGGCTTGTTTCCTGTTTGTAAGATAGGAACTAAACCAGTGGACAGCCTTAGATTCTAAGGAGAGAGATTTAAGAATTTTTAAGAGAATGGAGTGGTTGGCCATATCAAAGGCTTTAGACAGGTCAATGAAGAGAGCTGAAGACAGGATGTTATTATTACGATTCTTGTTAATAAGGTCTGTAAAGGTGAGGAGAGCGGTGGTTGTGCTATGAAAAGGCCTAAAGCCATGTTGACAGGGAGTGAGAATGTTGTTTTTTATTAGGTGGTCCATTAACTGATAATGAACACATTTTTCCATGATTTTTGCTAGTGGGGACAAGAGAGCTATGGGCCTATAATTGGAGTATTCATAGGAGTTACCTCCTTTGTGTAAGGGTATGATGTGAGAGATTTTCCAGATGTCAGGTATGGTTTCTTCATTTACAGTTCTGTTAATGAGAATAGATATGGGATAGGCAATTTCAGAGGCTGCTTTTTGAAGGAATTCAGATGGGAGTTGGTCAGCTGAGGGGGTGCATGGTTTGAGTTTGTGAATACATTTTTGTATAATGGCAGTGGAGATGGGTTGTAGCCTAAAGGTTGGTAGTTTGGAGGATGCAGGGTCGGGGATACTAGTGTTGTCACTAGAGAGGTGTGAGGCCAAAGAATTAATAGTGTCAATAAAGAAAGAGTTGAAAGTGTTGGCAGTATCAAGGGTGGAATTCTTTTCAGATCCGGTAGGGGATGGAGTGGTAGTCTGTCCAGGGTATAGAAGCCTGTTTAGGGTTGACCAGAATTTTTGAGGGTTATTGTGATTAGCTTGCTGGAGATTACTATAATAACTTCTTTTATCAGAGAAAATAGCTTTTTTGGTACAGTTTCTTAGATATCTAAAGGTCTGTTGGTCTACAGAAGATTTGCTAGCTCGCCATTTTTTCCAAGCTTTGTTTCTAAGTAACATTTTTTGTCTTGTATCTTTAGATAGCCAGGGGGCAGGTTTAGATTTAATTCGGATGGAGCGTGATGGTGCATGATTATCTAGAATAGTTAGGAATGTGGTGTTGAAGTATAGCACAGCTTCTTCAAGGGGAAGTGTCTTTAGTGGGTTCCAATTGCAGGCCTTTAGTTCAGCTCTAAATTGAATAGGGTTGAAACATTTGAGATTACGTAGGGTCCTATAGATAGGTGTATTGTTAGAGGCATTTCTTTGTCTAATAATAAAGGTTAGATTGTGATCACTAAAGTCATCAGGTACTGTTCCAGACTGATATTTAAGTAGAGGTTTGTTAATGAGTATCCAATCTAGAATGCTTTCTTTGTTGTTAGATTTGCTGATCCTAGTAGAGGTGTTTATTATTTGACTAAAGCCATAGAGGTTAATATGAGAAGCTGGGTTATTAGTAGTTAAAGAGGACCAGTCCAGATTGAGGTCTCCAAGAATTATGGTTTCTTGTGGATAGGAGGTGGTGAGCCAACTAAGGATATTTTCTATAGTAGTGGAATTATTTCCAGGAGGTAGATATATATATATATATATATATATATATATATATATATATATATATATATATATATATATATATATATATATATATATATATATATATATATATATATATATATAGATAGATAGATATATATTACTTACTAATATATAGTAAGGCTAGGATAGGATTAGGATCCTGATATTAAAATTCCTTTGCTGCTCGTCAGTCTGTTTGAACGAACGAACTCTCATAAGCCCTAAAAAAAAAATCTAGCAACATAGACACAAGTTTTTTTAGCAACAGAACGAAGCACCTTTCAGTAGCAAGTAATGAAAGTACTGTGTGACATGTGTGCTAGGTAATGTGTACTACTGATTTGTTTCTCACTCTATTTTTTTGGGAAGAGAGCAAGAACCAATCAGTAGCCATCCAGCCATCCGCATCACGTATGTGACTGCAGATGTGGCAGTCCAACCCCCTTCCAATTCACTGTGTGGTTAACCACATAGTCTTCTGGGCATCACAGCAATGCCTTTTTTCTCCTCAATCTGGACTGATTTTACAATAGTCCAGATGCAGATTACAGTTGAAAATAAAAAAAAAATGGAACTCACTGAGCATGCACAGTTCGAGTTCTGGGATTTGCAAGTCATTTGGACTCACTTACAGCAATTAGCCAGTATTAAAATATTTAATAATTTATAATTTTTTTTTTTATTTTAAAGTAAGCATGTTCTTTTTCTTTCTTCCACAGCTGGGGGGTCTTCGGTCCTGCAGACCGATACCACATGCCGCCACTGATGTAGTCTCTTAGGTATGACAACTTAAAATGCAGTATGACAAGACTGGTGTGGTCACATTAACTTAATGCATATTTTGAAAATAATGATTAGAACCTGATGTAACCAATGTCACTACAATTCTACACATCTTGGTTGTAGGCATATGTAAGACAGCACTCCCTAGCAATTTAAGAAAGTGGATATTCAATGGCTCCAATAAGACTTTTGAATGGCTAATTATTTAATAATCTGTCTGTTTTCAACTGAAATTGCAAACACCAAGATAGTCTTGCATGATCTAAAGGCCAATAATAATCCTTAACTTAAAAAGTCTACCAGCAAACAAGAAAAATACTATCCCCGACTGTATGAACTTATTGAAAAAATAGGAAAAACTGAAATTCTGTTTACTGTAGACCTAAAAAATACTACTGACAGTTTTTACTATCCCCAGAATCCAAAAATGCCATTTGTCAGATTGTACGTTCCCTTCCTTTACAGAGTATATACATTCACATTTTAGCAAGCATGGAGGACCTGCAACATTTCAGAGACTGATTTATACACCATATCAGATTTTTCTGCAGCCTACCCAGAATCCAAAAACGGCATTTGCCAGATCGTATGTTCCCTTCCTTTACAGAGTACATACATTTACATTTTGGCAAGCATGGAGCACCTGCAACATTTCAGAGACTGATTTATACACCATATCAGATTTTTCTGCAGCCTACCTGTAAGGTACAGTAATTTTTTTAATGTTTTTCTTTTTTTTTTTTTTTTTTTTTTTTTAATTCTCTATTGACAGGATTAGTTCCACTAAAGTCAGTGACCTCTTTTCAGGGACACTCAAGGTGGCAATCATACTGATTAAGGGACATTTGACCAGGGAACTAGGAACATTTCCTTACTCTTTTTGATAATTGCCATGGGATTGTTTATGTCCACCTGAGCTACCATAAACTCAGGTAGATGGGATCTTGGTTTAAAGTCTCATCCAGATGACAGCAAACTCAGGACTGCAGCTGTTAAAGTGTGCTCAACAATATACTAAGGTTGAAAGTAACTTTGCTACAAATATGCAACATAAATAAGGTATAAGATAAAGCTTGCTTAAATGTAGAAATAGAGTTTAGCAATATGTCATTAGCATCCATACTAAATGACCATGGCTTGGAAAATAAGGAATCAGCTGAATGAACAACAGGACATGTTTATGACAATATGTTTCCTTAAAAACATGTTTTTCTGCATGGACAGAACATGTTTATGACAATATGTTTCCTTAAAAAACATGTTTTTCTGCATTTACAAAGATACAAATAGAGTAATAAAGACAAAAAACAGGATGTTCACATTGTCAGAAAAGCTGAAAAATAATATCATTAAGTCAGCAGTTTGCGTCAGCATCTGCAACAATCAGTATTGTTTCTACAGGATGAGCAATTCTCCAAAATAGAATACCAAGAGGAAATGTATATATGACTAAAATTGTATATAAAGATCTGTATTAATCCAGTTATGTTAGGGGTATTGGTAGGGACATATTTGTCCTGAGGTAAATGTTATATCTCTCACATCATCTATACTATATGAGAAGTAAAGTGGAACAGTACTTTAAGCTGTAACAGAAGTACGTATCGTTTATTATAAAAGTTATTGGTTACAGCTCTTAAAGACAGGTGCTGCAAAGTATATTCTCTCATCAGTGTATGTTCTGCAAGTTTCTGTATGCAACAGACTGTGAATGCAACTATAACCAGACTTTGATTTCAGCAGACTCCAGCCAGCAAGACTGAGTGTCTTAAGAAGACTTCAAATCCATCACAGTAAGCAGCACCATGTAATTTTTCAATGGCAAGCTAGCCTGCATTTGAACACAGAAGGAGTGGCAAGCCCTGCAGAGGGTCACTTCAGTCAAATTGCAGTAACTAACATTTGTACGTATGTGTAAATTCTAAACAGAAGTATTCCAGTTTATGCAGCTTGCAGCAGTAAAGTTTTTTATACATCTAAATTCAGAGTGAGACTAGTTCAAGAAAGTTGCAGTGTCATTAATTCTCCAAGAAAAGGTGGATATCTACTTGTACAGCAGTCTGCTGCCTGTTGTGCATCATCAGCTTCTTGAGTGACTGAAAAATTTCCAGCCATCTGCAACAACAGCCTGATCACCTGTTTTCTTGCTCACTGGTAAGACTTTTTTCTGTGGCACATTTTTAGCATGGATGCTATCAGACAGAATTCCAGCAAATGTAAGCCAAGTTTTACTCTTAATGTAGAAGAACAACCAGATAAAATATGGAGCAAGTTGCAATGTTGGTATATACAACAAATTAGTAAGTGTAAAACCTTATTAGGGCAAGTTGACATACAGGCATTATGTAAGTGAATTGTAACATTTGATTGGTATTTGCAGCAAAAAAATGAAGTATGTCATAGTAAATTTTTATTGTGTGATTCAAGAGAAACTGCATTTTGTGTATTATGCCATAAAAAAGTATTGCATGATATTGCTAAAAAATAGACTGTGCAGACAGATCTGTTCATGATAAAGAATTAATTAAGGGTATACAGTTTTCATTATATCCAGATGTAAAGCAGTTATGTCTTGTTAGTACATTAATCTCTGAATTACAACAGCAATCAAATCTTTTATTGACAGAGGCCCCTGTAGATCTTGTAACTCCCTTTAAAAATTATGTACAAGCATGGAATGATGCCACAGCTACACATACAGATGAGGATAGAAACAAAGCTTATGATACACTGACAGAAGAATTTAATACATTTTAAAAGAAAAACAAAATGAGTTTAAAATGTTCAGAAATGAAATCCAAGATCTCTGTCAAAAGTGCATATGAGCCCTGCAGTCAACAGAGGAATCTAATAACAGGTATCATACCTCCCTTAAACACTTACAGGTAGAAATGTCAGATCTTAAACAGCATCTGAAGGAAAAGGAAGAAGAATTAGATGAATTAACAGAGACTAACCTCCAAAATACTATTTTGATATCCCAGCTTAAGGAAGAGTTAAAAAACACAAAACCAGTCCAAATTATAGAACAGGGACAGGGAACCACTACAGATTTATATACACAGTCTAGATTATTACAGAGCTTACTACAGTGGAATGATAAAAAAGGCATATTTTATAACATGCTTGCATTTGAAGAATGGGTGGCTTATACAGCAGGATCTGATATATGGACAGATGCATTACTTAGATGTTTCTGGATTTTCATTCCCAAATGTTTTAAAACTTTCATTCAGTTAAAACAAGATGATTATCAGTTAAACACTAAAGTAGGACGTATGACAGCCATTTTAATGGCGTTTACACAAGGGCAGCCTCTCACAGCCAAATTATTAGATAATTTTAAAATTACTATCACAGATAAATTACTGGAACAAAGTGAACATTTTAGACTTGCTTTTAAAATCATATATAAAAAAACGGACAGAGACATGGGAAAAAGAGACATACAAAAACAGTTAATAAATTGCTTCTTAGAAGTCAAAGGGGTTCCAGGGATATTAAATGTATCTATGAAGAAAATTCTGACACCCTCATTGATTTGGTACAAAAACTAATGAGGGGACGGACTATGGCCGGTGATAGGACATTATACTCACACCATATCTTTGCATTTGAAGATAATAGTGAGCCATTTGAAGTAATTGGTGAGGTAAAAAACAGGGGAAGGCAAAGGTGGCGTGACCAACCAACAGCAGAAAGAGCTGCATCAGCACCACCAGCTCCTGCCTCTATGTCTGTAGTACCAGGATCAAGCACAGGTAATGAGAAAAAAGCACCAACATGCTTATTTTGTAAAAAAATAGGACCTGTTAAGCAAAATTGTGATCATTACAAAGCCTGGTGCAAAACGAAGGAAGAACAGGGGGTGTTTCCAAAAAGAGAGCAAAAAAATTTACAAGAAAAGTCAGAAAAGCGGGATTATGTACAAAAAACTTACAATATTGGTAAAGATAGTTACAAGAGCCATCAATATACAGGAAAAGGGGAAGTATGCCGTGTAGATTTTCAAACAGTTTCACCTGTAAATCCAACACACTTGATAGAACAGGCAGAATGAATAGCTAGGCAACAGTTAAAAAAAGAGATTGAAAAACCTAAATATGCAGATCATTCAGACACAGAGGAAGATGACAAGCAAAAACATGAGGTGTGTCATATTGCATTTGATAATAAAGGAGAGGATGAGTGGATTTCCTTACAATAGGAATGTGCCCCCCCCTACTTTGGTATCTTTCCTGACTACCTTTAAAAAGGGTCGAGATGGATGACCACTGATTGATATTTGGGTAGAGGGGTCACTGTGGAAAAATTTCTTAATAGACACAGGAGCAGCAGTATCTGTCACAGACAGTTACCAGCAAATCCTATAAAAAAGGTTTGCATTTCAGCATTTAATGACACAGGATGCTATCCAGTGAGTAGCCAAAATGTGGACATAAAGTTTAGTCAAGAGGGACAGACATTGAAGGGTGCATTTTAATGCATCCATCTTGCTCAAATACCATTATTGGTATGGAAATTGTAGGGCCTTTGGGAATAGTAATTGATTTACCTAATGAAATTCTGTGGATGGGAGCCAACAACAAAGAGAGGAAGAGCAAAGTACAGGTTGCTATGCAATCTCTCTACCTGACAAACCTGAAAAACCTACAGGCTATGTAAATACAGACAGTGAGGATGTATGGAAGCATTTACAACAGCAATTCCCAAATCTGTGGTACAAGGGTCCCAGTAATTGTGGGAAACTAGAAAGCCCAGTAGGGGTAGGAAGTGATCAGGACAATATACCACCTTTTCAAAAGCAACATCCTATTCCCAGGGAAGCAGAAGAACATATGAAAAAAATTATTGAAGAATGGGAAAAGAAGGGATTATACAAAAGGGCAACAGACCTTCAAATTCACCAACCTGGCCAGTTAAGAAAAAAGATGGTAGTTATCGTCTTGTTATTGATTTACAGAAGGTTAATCAATATACTACTCCTAGAGCACATTTGATTCCAGGAGACCCAGAGTTGGCTGCACATATTAAGCCACAAAGTAAGTGGTTTACAGTAATAGATTTAGCAAATGGCTTTTTTGCAGTACCATTCAGGAAAAAAGATTGGCCAAGATTTGCATTTACATTTAAAAACCAGCAATATGTCATGACAAGGTTACCACAAGGATTTCAAAATAGTCCAGTTATTTTTCATCAGACAATAGGATCCATTCTACAACATTTGAAAAAGGATGATTCAGTAATACATTACACTGATGATATTTTAATTCAGTCAGAAACAGTACAGGAGCAAGTATGGCTTCTTAAGAGAGTTTTTCATACTCTACAGCAAGCAGGGTTTAAGGTTAAAAGTGAAAAAATTCAGTTTATGTCACAAGAAGTTAAGTTTCTAGGTACTATTATAAAACCAACAGGAAGGTCTCCTTGCCCTATACGTGTACAAGGCATTTTACAAATGGAAAAGCCACTGACTATAGCAGACTTACATAAATTCATGGAAATCATGAATTACAATAGGGAATTTATAAAGGATTATGCAGCCGTGGCTGCTCCCCCATACAAAATGTTACAGGAACAAAAGAACACCTTTTTAGAGTGGGGATCTCATGAAGATGAGGCATTTTCACAAATAAAAGTAAAACTAGCACACGCTACAGAATTAATAGCACCCACACCAAGGTTACCGTCTGTACTACAAGCAGCAGCAAAAAAAAAAAACCACTGTCTGTAGTACTACTACAGGAATGGCCACATGGTAGCGACAACAGAATGGAAAAAACATTACGCCCAGTCACTTTCTTTAGCAGGAAGATGACTCCAGTGGAACTGGGCTACCATCCATGTATACAGCAATTATTAGCCATTTACAGGGGTATTAAACAAACTGAATATTTTATCATATTTTCCAGCACTATAGTACAAACACCACATCAAGCAGTAAAAGCTCTGATAGACAGTTTTGAAATGAATAAGATTACAGATGGTATTAGTCAGGCAGTCTTTGCAAAATGGATGGCACTTTTTGGAATGAAAACTGTTATTATACAAACAGGGGACAAATACTATTTGTCAAACCACATGGGATACAAAGGAAAACAGCATAACTGTTTAGAAAAGATAATGTCACCTGATGTGCAATTTTTAGCATCTGATTTTGATCACTTTAAGCCATCCATCTTTGTGGATGGAGCATGATATTGGGACCAAGGCAGATACTGGACAGGATTTGCCATAGTTCCAGAGAATCCACAGCTAGGTTCTCCTGAGCTAATCAAGTTACCAGGGCATATATCAGCTCAAAGAGCTGAACTGGAGGCAGTATTGTATGTGCTAAAGTATTACAATCCTGTTAACATTTTTTCAGATAGTGCTTACGTAGTAAATTCTTTAAGACTGCATATGGAAACCTGGGTAAGGTGAGGATTTGTGGATAGTGTAGGTAAACCATTACAACATGCTGAAGTATTAAAAGACATATATAAAGTTATAACAATGTCAAAACAACAAGGACAGTATAGCATCTTAAAAGTAAAAACACATCAAAAGCCAACCAGTGAAACTTACAGGTTAAATGTGTTAGCTGATACTTTGGCAAAACAAGCAGCACAAAATGGAAAAGAACTTCCAGAATACGAGCATGCCAGTGTAGAAGTTAGTGTCTTAAAAGAGTTAGATAAAGAGTCAATAGAAAAAGACCTTGTAAATATACAAAAACAACAGGGCTTAAAAGAAGAAACCGATCAATGCAGATTAGCAGGTATACCACCAAAGGAGTACTATGCATACACCACCTCCAAAGGGTTACAGTTGCCATATGCACCATTTCAGTTGGCACGCCAGTTGGTCAAGTTAAATCACCAAATACTGGGCCATATAGGAACTGATAAGTTATGGGCAATTGTAAAAGAAAAGTATTGGAACCCAAATTTAAAAAAGGTCTGCAAGTTGATTGTAGAAGAATGGTTAATCTGTCTGCAGGTGAATGCTAAAAGCAAAAGGCCTCAGTTACATCGAGTACAGCCAGCGGATGGGCTATGGTATGCAGTTCAAATAGATTATGCAGGTCCATTACCAACAACAAAGGGAGGTTACAGGTATCTACTAGTAGTAGCGGACGTCTTTTCAAAATGGGTAGAAGCAATTCCTACCAAAACCATGACAGCAAAGGCAACAGCAGAAGCCTTATGGAAAAATATTTTCTGTCATTGGGGATGGCCATGGGTCATAGAGTCAGACAATGGCCCACAGTTTATTCGTGATCTCATTAAGCAAATGTGTAATTTGTTAGGCATACAGCAAAGGTTTCATGTACCATACCATCCACAATCTAATGGCATTGTAGAACGTATGAATCAGACGTTAAAAGAACCTCTAAAAAAGGCATGCTTGGAAAGGGGCAATGCATGGGTACATCATCTGCCTGGTATTTTAATTGGTATTCCAGCAACACCAAACAGCAAAACAGGTATTTCCCCATACGAAATAATGACAGGCCACAAAATGCCCATACAATTACCATTTGACCCAGATTTACCTAATGGTAGGTCCATGCTAGAAATCAGTAAACATCAGGAATGGCTAAAACAACTTACTAGTATATGTGACTATAATGCAAGGGAGCAAGCGTTTCATCTATGGAAAAAGGTGCCAATATTACCAGCTGAAGAAAACCTTCCCTGTGGAACCAAAGTATTGGTAAAAACATTCCAAATGGAAGGACCATGGGCTAGCAATTGGCAAGGCCCTTTTGAAGTAGTGGAACAAATTGGACCATTAGTGTACAAAATCAAAGGAAAAAAGAAAAACAGAACAATGTTGGTACATAAAGATCAACTAAGAATGATCAAAAATAGTGAGCAATGTAAATCTGATTAAATGTATTCATTGGTAGGTTTCCAACAGAGAAAACCATAATGAAATTGACATGGTTTAAAGTGCATCCTTTTGGAAATCCAGTTTTGGATGACCAAAGGCAGAGTGATTCAACAATGGAATTTCTATTTAAAGGATGTTTTTTTTTAAATTGATAATAGCTATCATATTAACTATTATTGTATTGCTTAGTATTAAGTTATACCTACAACCTGTTACGCAAACTGTAAAGTTACATAAGAGTGAGAGTAAAGAAATGTGGAAAAATGAACAAGATTGGTCACCATCTTTTATCACTTTTTTGGCAAGGCAATGTTGGCATGCAAAAAGCATGAATGTTTCTAATTGTTGGGTATGTAGTTTAATACCAAAAATAACAGGGGTAATGCCTCTAATACCTATTCCACTAAATTCTCTTAGTAGTTAGAGGGTATTAATAAATGAAACAGGAGATCAAGTCATAAATGTACAATTACGTAAAGCAAGAGTACAGTTATCTGCAATAGTGCAGGGGATCACATGTTTTCAACAAAATGGAACTGTTCCAGTAGGTAATAGCAATTGTATTCAAACAATTGAAATGATAAATTTTCACAACCACATACCAGTACGTGGAGTATTTTCTCACGCTTTTCCTATTGTAATACCAATTAAGGGTCAGTTAATATTAAGCGACATAGCAGTATTTCATTTTTCACAAAATGATAAAAATGAGTGTAAAACCAATATTACATGTTGGCAAAGTAAAACAGATAAAAACTTTACAGTTGTACATGATAAAACCCATACTATGGGGCAAGTAATTGGCAGTCTGGTAAATAGCAGTGTTGCTCTATCAGATGGGTTATATTACATCTGTGGTAAATATGCTTATAAGTGGTTACCAAAGGGATGTGATGGCACCTGTTATATAGAATTAGTGGTACCAGCAATGCATCATGTAAAAGAGTTGCCAAAAGGAAGCATTAGAAATGCAAAAAAGAAAATGGACATATTACCTGTAATTGAAAGTCCAGAAAATCCAGTAGACACCTTAGATACATCACGTATATATCATCAAAATCTTGATTATATTAAATTAAAAGATATGGATTTAGGAGATGATGTAATCTCTGGAGCAGGTATTTTCCCTTTGTATGGGGCTGCAAAAGCCATCTGGGGAGCTCAGAAAACTATCTAAACTAGTTGAGGTATTGTCAAATGCCACTTTCAATGCAGTCCTTGACATTACTGTCGAAATGACAGCTATATGAACTATGGTTTTGCAAAATCGAATGGCATTAGATTACATATTAGCATCCCAAGGGGGTACATGTGCTTTAATAGGAGAACAAAGTTGTACATTTATTCCAGACAAAACAGAATCTGTAAAAGCACATTTAGAAGTGCTTGCACAAGTGTCTCAACATACTAGAAAAATCTGGAATGATGATTGGAGTGAATGGTTTAATAATCTATTTACAGGATGGACAGGAAAACTCACTGTATTTTTAATTTATTTTATTGTTATTGTAATGCTTGGTTTCATATTATTTACATGTATTAAAGTCTGTTTAGCAAAAGCTAGTCAAGTTACTGTTGTTAATTGTCATAATGAAAAAGTATTATCAAATAATGCTGAATTTATTTCCTTGGTTTAAAATAAAAAAGAGGGAATTGTTAAAGTGTGCATTTTAGCATAGCAGATAATAAATTAAAGCCACAGCTTTCCTTCTGATCTAATAGAATCAAAGGAGAAACTGAGACACTGATATATATTTTTAGAGATTGTGAAAGCCATCATTATAAAGTTCAAGCAATGTTCCATACATCAAGCTGAGTTGATTGCTAGCCCAGCTAAGTGCACGTTAGGCATGGCAGAAGCTCACTATTTAGAATATGTAATAAATCAAGGGATAGTGAAAACACATGTTTAGGAAATTGAAGCAGTACAAAACCAACCAGTGACAACCACTAAGAAACTGTTTCAGGCTTTCTATATTATGATCAGTTTAGTCCTAATTTTGCTGCCAAAGTTTGCCCCATCTTAATCAAGGCTTAAGGTTTTCATGAAGATCAAGTGTCCAGATGAAGCAGAGCAAGCCTTTAGACAACTAAAGGATATGTCATGTTCAAAGGCAGTACTATCTCCAGACTTTTCCAATGAATTTTGGTACACATAGATGCCTCTGGGAAAGGCATAAGCGTAGTCTTGTCCCAGACTCTATGTGAGGATGAGCATTCTATGTTATATAAGTAGAAAAGTTGGCAATACTGCAAGCCATTACTTAGCTGCAGAGAAACCTCATCACTATAAATTACTATTTATTTTGGATATATATATATATATATATATATATATATATATATATATAGAATAGATTTGTAGTAAGAGTTAAATGGTTAGAATTTATTTATTTATATATATTTACTAATCTGACATTTGTTTACATGGAAAGACTGACTTGGGTAATAAACCATTTTCAGCAGAGGCCTGGGGAGAAAAGCTCCACATTGACATAATATTGTCACAGTTAAATAAAAAAGTTATTATAAAACCTAATACATAAGAGCAACATATTAACTAAGTAAAACAAAATAACAATTTCAGTTCATACCACGTGAACTTAACACATACAGAGTGCAAATATTACAGAAAAAAGAACCTTGGCAATAGGAAAGAATTTACATCTTTTACAATTCATAGAAATGATATTATACACAGTGAGGACACACGTTTGAACAGAGATGACTAGGTACCATATCCTTGGCAAAATTATATTTCTATTTTATCTAAGAATTAGATTGACTATGCACAGATAGAACTAATTAGTAGAAAGAACGCTGGTGGGAGGAGGCATATTGGGGTAGTGCAGGTGCAGAGTCAAGTATTATTTAGGTGGTCTTTTAGTAGATGTTCGAAGATAAAGAGGTTAGTGGTAGATCTAAATTGCAGAGGGATAGAATTCCATTTTTTACTGATTAAGTATGAGAAAAGACATTGGTGAGAGGATTTATGGGGTTTATATATGCACAGAAGATGTTATTCACTAGTCTGAAGTAGTCTTTTAGGGTGGTAGGAATGAAGAATAGGACTATAAGCAGGGCAGTCCAACTTTGTAAATAATGTTATGTGTAGCGATAAGCTGTATATAATCTAAGTAGTGAGGCAGTTTGAGCCAATTCAGTGCTTTAAGGGCAGTACAGCATTAAATGTGGTATCGTTTCTTGGTGACAAATTCTGCAACTTTATAGCATGCCTCCAGCTTATTTTTAACTGTAGCTTGAAGGTTTGTTAGGATGGGTGCACCATTTAAAAGAGATGGGATAAGGTAGGTAGTGGCAAGAGTGGTTTTGGTGATGTTGCTAAGGAAGTTTTAATGCCTGTAGAACATTTCTAATTTTTGGTGAGTCTTTTTATGTTATTTTGAACATGCAGGTTAAATGTAAGGTTATCATCTATAGTCACCCAAAGATGTTTTGCATGAGACACTACTTCAATATCAGTTTTGTTTAGTGGAAAGATTTTGAAATTCACTTTGTCAGACGTGTGATTTGGGGAATAGTGGTGACTGTTTTGTAGGGTTGAATAGTAGTTGGGCATTATGAAGCCATTTCTCAACTGAGGAAAAAGCTTCTTTTATAATATGGAAGAGATGAGGCAGGCTATCATATGCACAGAAGTGTGGGAACATCAGCATATTGTATAAAAGAGGCTGCTAAAAGTTAAAAGGTTGTATAACTAGGGTATAGCGTAGACTATAATTAGGTAAGATGAGGTTTAGAAAAGGAAGGAAAGTAGGTAAGGATGAAGGAGAGATAGTAAATAACTGCAATAATGGTACAGAGATGTAGTGAAATATGGCTGACGTAGATAAGAAGAGAGAACATGTCTGAGTGTGAAACAGGTTATTTTGTTAGAGCAAAACTTTTTTTAAGGTTCCCATACTGTTAGGCTTGATCAAGTTTCATGCAAGTCAAAAGCAACTAGTAATACAGGTCAAGTCATCACTTAAAGAGTTATGATTTCACTCAGGAAGGTGTGTAGTTCCTTCATGGGATGGAGAAAAATATTGCAGGCACAGAATTTGTTTCCCCATTCACAAATTGAAATTTTATTAAAAAAAAATGTTATTGTGCCCCCTGTTAGATATTATGACTATAAGGCTGAAATTAATTCTGTTGTAAATATACTGAAAGATAAAGCATAGAATAAAATGTTTGCTTGAATATATGTATAGAGTTTGGCAATGTAAAATGTGCATTCATACTATATGTATAGCAGACAGGTTTCTCTTCACAGCAAGCAAGCATTACATGATTTTCTCATGTTTGCAGAACAAATATCTATTAGCAGACATCCTTTTTTATAAATTCAGCAATACGGGTGTATATTAGATCAGCGAACGCTTAAAAAAGCGAACACTGATTGATCGTCCTTATGTAAGCGAAAGCTTACAATCTCGAACTGTCAGATCAGTAATTTTTTTCCTAGGGAAATAAATCACTGATCCAAAACACATACACACAACACAAGCACACCAAACAAACAGAAATCCACACACATACACCTAAAATCTGACACCTAACCCTACACTAAACTATGCACACACCACTAACTATCCACTTACCTTAACCCAAACCCTATCCCTAAGGTCCGTCACTATTGCACACTCACCTCACCTTCTCCCTAACCCTAACTCACTTAAACCCGCCCTAACCCTCACGTCCACACAATCGCACACATACCTAACCCACGCCCTAACCCTAATTCACCTAACCCACTCTAGCACTCGCATCCACACAATTGCACACTTACCTGAATCCGACCCGTAACTTTCCACCACAGCACTGAAAATACCAAAGCAACAGAAACAGAGAACCAAATTATTTCCCTAGGAAAAAATTTGGGTTTCTGTTGCTTCGATATTTTGAACATTCGCTTAAATAAGGTCGATCAATCAACGTTTGCTTGTTTAAGTATTTGCTGATCTAATATAGACCCAGCAATACGTGATGTTTTTTCAGAAGGAACAGAACAGATGTTTCCTTTCATATTTCTGTTATTCTTATTGCGTGCATTTGTGCATTTTCACATCAGCAGAACTTCTGACAGATTAATAGAAAAGTCTAAAAACAGACATTATGTGACTTCCCACAGAAGGCCAAAAAACATACCAAAAGGAAATAACAATCTATGTGCATGACTAGCACTCTATATAACATCTGTTGTAATTCAGTTATGTGAGAGAAGGACAGAAAGAGGTATTTTGTATTTGTCATCATTCATATCTGTAATGAAGGAAAGCTTTGTAAATACATGCTACAATCTGACAGAACTAGTACGTGTCATTTGTTATAAAATAAGTTATCTGTAACTGTGCTTATAGCTGCAAAATATATTTCTTTATCAGTGTGCAATTTGAAAGACTTGGTGCTTTAAACAGACTATAGATGGAGTCATGCAAAGCTCTGTGTCTCTGATTCAGCAGTAAACAGCCAGCAAAACTGTGTGTCTTAAAAAGACTGATTCCAGCACAGCACAGAAGCAGAGCATGCAAATTAAAATAAATGTTTCAATGGTGATCCTTTGACAACGTTCCTAGCCTGTATCCAAAAACAGGGGGAGTGACTGGGTAAAGGTCACTCCTGTAAAAGCACAGTAACTAATGTTTATGTGAAGTACTTCAAATTTCTACAGTCTTCTACAGTTTTCTACAGTTTTCAGCAATAATACAGTTTAATAGACATCTAAATCCGGTGAAACTGCATTGCAGGAAGGTGAGCAGTTCCATAAATTCTCCAAAAAAAGGTACAATACAAAGTTGTAAGACTGAAACTGCCAGTTTTGCTGTACCAGCTTCACAAGTAACTACAGAAACTTTTCAACCATCTACAGTAAAGCAGCTTGGCCATCTGCCTCTCTGTTGACTGGTAAGAAAATGATTCTGTGTTACATACAGTATGAATGCCATAGAGGTAATAATAATAACAGAATGAAATGTATATACAGCATATTAGCAAATGTAAAACCTTATTAGGGCAAGTTAATAGTAAGGCATTATACAAATGGATTGCAAGTTGATAGTAAGGCATTATGCAAATGGATTACAATATTTGACTGGTATTTGAAACAAAATCATGTGTGGTATAAAAAAATGTTTATTGTGTGTAAAATGTCATAAAAATACAGTGCATGCCACTAATATGTTGACATTATATTCAAATGTTAGACAGTTATGTTCTGTCACCAGATGTAAAAGGTTTATTTCAGAGTTGCAACAACAGTCAAATCAGTTACTGATAGAACCTCTAGTCCATTTTGTTACAAAAGAATGTAGTAAACTTCTAAAAGACAGACACAATGAGTTCAGGATGCTTAGAAAAGTTATACATACATTTTTTCAAAAGTGCTTAGGAGTTTCAAATTCAGCAGAACAGCTTACTAAAGAATGTCAGAAAGACCATGCAACATTGCAGGAAATTCTTCAACAGCAGTTGCAGGATAAAGGAAATAAATTAGCTGAACTGACAGAGACTGAGAACAACCTGCATACACAGCTAATCTGTGCAAAAGAAATATATTTTATAATATGTTTATGTTTTGAAAATGGTTAAATATACATGGTAGGATGGTAGGATCTGAATCTGGACAAATCATTCTTAAATATTTTACTTCCATTCAGTTAAAGTAAGATATTTATCAGTAGTACAGTAAAGTAGACCATATAACTGCTATTCTAATAGCATAGTCAATAGGTACACAACAGTTTTAGTGTATAAAAATTAAATAAAAATAGTTACACAAAACTGTTCTAGTGCATAAAAATCAAATGAAAGTAGTTAATAAGAGTAAGGATTTCAAGTCACAAGACTGACATGCTTGTATAAAGACTAGATCCTTTCCAGAGTTCAGTTCATTGGGGCCTCCCCTCATTCAACACAATTTCTGCATTCCTTCATACTGACTTACACAGGATTTCCCCAACGCTGGCCAGAAAAGGAAGAATTCTTACAGTCAGTGGACATTTTCCTTCAACAGACATTATCATACAGGCAAGTATAATTCCTTTTGTTTCTCCTTTTCAGGACAACAATTCCTATCCTTTTTCCAGGTTTTGGGATACCTTCTAGACTGCATTAATCTTTAACGCTCATCTGCTTGAAGTTTCCTTTCCAGAATCCTCTATAGACCCAGAGGTCAACTGTCATTTTCCCTCAAAAGGAGGGGTCATAATATACCCCTAGATGCAGCTGTTCCTTATTAGTTGCTATGGAGAATCCCTCTGGCTGGTTTGTCTGCCTGATTCAGAAATTCTGTATTTAACTTCCACAATACAGTTGCTAGCAAAGGCAATGCCAGCAAGCATACAAGTAGTTATGCAGTGAATCCGTTAGAATAATACAATTTGCGGTGTAAGCAGCACAGCCACCTGCATGGGAGGGGGTGAATGTCATTGCCTACTGTGAAAAACAAAAAAGGCCTTCAAGTCAGAGTTTGTTATAACATTTTCATTTTTTGGCGTAGTAGTGCAGCAGTAGAATTGTCACCTCAGCATTGGCAATGATATTGGTTTTTGTGTTGAGTTAAAAGCAATTGTCCCTTTTTCATGTTCCTCAGTTCTGAACTTAGATAATCATCTTTCATTAAGGGAAGTTCTGTATTCATTCTATTGGGACTTGCAAGTTGGACTAGCAGGGTGAGGTATCAGGATAGGCTCTTCTCAAGACACATAGATACTGAATATTCCTTGACTATTTTTTTGATATTTTGAGTGGATTCCAGATCAATATGGATCTGGTTTTGATTATGAAAGGGTTGTCTTCGGACAAGGCAGATCTATTGGTATTTAGATTAGGGCCCACGGACAATCCCAATATGGATGTAAATGTTAGTGACCCAGTGACTAGCTGTAACCAGGCTTTTCAGAAGCTTACCAAGTGCATGAAAACATTACACACTAATGTGTGGCACTTGAAACATTTTAAAGCTTATCAGCTTAAAGAGATTACCCCAAGAGGTTTGCGGGTTAGAATACAACCTTTAGTGAACAACGTGGATGAAAAACTGGCAGATGAATGGGCCCAGGTCCAACAGAAGGCATCTATGGGCTTTGTAGAGGCATTGACAGCCTTCTATGAATGCAGAGTTGATTAATATATTATGGAAGTAGGTCTGTCATGTGAGGAAATTAAGGGTTTTGAGGATTTATCTTGTTATTCAACATGTTTGAATCAACTTAGCACAGAACTTCTCAATTTGGAGAAACAACTAAAGTGGAAAAAAATCAAAAAAATTAGCTGGGATATGGGGGACTATGATAGAGGGAAATTTGTATCATATAAACAGGTTAAATTTGGTCAGCCCGAGGTTAAACCCTATAATCAGAAAAGAAAGAGATCCAAATCAATCCTTAAAAAATCTAGAGGGGGGGAACAGTAGTACATCTGGTGAGGATTCTTCCTCAGCCACGGAGGTGGACAGTAACCGTCACCCATCCCAAACAGATGGAATTTGGATGCCCCTCTAAGGCCCAGACACACAGAGGAGGCAGAAAACATAGAGGGGGTAAGGGATCGCGAGAGTCTTCTCAAACTAATGGTACAAAAATAAATAACACCTGCAATGTTTTGAACATCTCTTCTAAACTACTGAGGTGGAAATACAAGTACTAAATAAAGGCTTAACTTTTGTACCTGGTTTTGTTGCATATGAATATTCTTTGGCACAGGATGTGGTCGCATTTTGTCGGCTACCCAATTTAAGATAGTTTTTTGATGATGAAACTTCTGGCACTAACACTAATTCCTTCAAATTTCATAAATCTACCTTTACCCCACCTATGCATCAACAGGTGGCCTCCTTCCAGTCTAGTGTTCTCAAAGATTTACATTTTCATGCTCACGAACATCATTCATCACCTCATAATCTCTCAAAGATCGAACTACAGGCAGTGTCCAATTTACAAAATAATAAGAACTTAGTGATCTTACCTGCTGATAAGGGAGGAACTCTGGTGGTTATGGACTGGGAGATGTACTTCAATGAAGCCCAGAGGCAACTTAAGGATGTCCGGTATTACATGCTAATGCCCTTAGATCCAATCTTTAGATTCAAGACAGAAATAGATACCTTCCTAAAGCAAGCTAGGGAGGAGGGTATTATTACACATTCTGCCCTATACCATCTAACAGTACAGGATTCCAAATCTCAGTATCTATATCTTCTGCCTAAAATACATAAGGAGTTACACAATCCACCAGGAAGACCCATTTTATCAGGCAGAGGGTCCCTTACCAAACCACTTTCACAGTTTCTAACCAAGTATTTACAGCCATTATTGAAATTTATCAGAGCACATATACAGGATACAACCCAATTTTTAGGTATTATTTCTGATATGCAATTAGAATCGGGTTGGCTCCTATGTACACTTGATGTTATTGCCCTCTATACTAACATTCCACATTGGGCTGGCCTTTCATTAACAGGCAATGGAACATCTTTTTTCATAGATTATCCGATATTTTAGGCAATAAATGCCTCTTCTTATTTCAGAGAGGGAGAACACTTGGTTTCTATTTTAGTCATTACAAGTATCATCAGGGGGCTTCCACTACATGACAGCAACGTACAATTACAGGTGAGATATTGTCTGGTTGTATACCTTGTGGGCACTGTACACATTGCATTAGAGTGAATAAAACAAAACAGTTCAGTAGTAAGAATACTGTCTTGGTCTATAACATTAAGTTTTTGGCCAATTGTGGGTCTGAATGGGTTATATATTTGGTAATGTGTACATGCTCTGCCTTTTATATTGGCCAAACATCCAGACCCCTATGTTTATGGATTGGAGAACATCTGAGTGATATTCAGAATAAGAGACAATCAAATGCACTATTCAAACATACTCTCAAACATGGAAATGCTTCTTATAAATTTACTCTCATTGACAAAATTTTTGGTGACAAGATGAATAAATCTGGGTGGCATACTATTCTTAATGCTAAAGAAAGGAAATGGATTATTAAACTAGGTGGGCTTTTTCAGCCTGGATTAAATGACCATTTATAATTAGCCAACAACCATCTCTGTTTAATTAATTGATTTATATAAATGATATGGATGTGACAAGGTTGTGTTTAACACTGAGGAAGGCTATTTCAACCGAAACTGGTCTGGTTATATTTTTGTGGGGGTTAGAGGGTTTCACCCTACCTGTTTTGTTATTTATGTTGTATTAAAAGTTATAATAACCACACTTAGTGCTGGACTTGATTTTTTGACATTACAGAAGCATTCCATATCCCTCTCTAAGCATCCAAAGAATGCATCTAATCAATAAATGGGTTAAAAAGTATAACAAAATAAATAATTCTATTTCTGATGAAATGTCATCCTTGTACAGTCAATATCAGGCATTATTTTATGGATTTTGTCAGTTAAGTATCTATGTATATATGTGTGCAACTGTGACGTGTCTGTGCGGAAAAGTTGATAAATGGTACGTAATACAGTTATATCATTTGATCACATAATGCACTAAGTAACAGAGACAGTGTTATTGAATATACGACAATGCTCATTAACTTAGTCTCCTATTATCCATTTCTGGGAGTGGGAGATCCAAAATGTTTCTGGAATCCAGTGGGCACAAGGCAGAGAAAATAATTCTGAAAAAGACACCAGTCTATCACTGGACACAAATACAGAAAGACAGAAATATACAAACACACACACACACACACACACACACACACACACACACACACACACACACACACACACACTCGCACACATGAAAACATTTTCTAACACAAGCACCAAATACACCCATACCTAAAGGCAATCTGGTGGTAATCCACCTCTGCAGTGTCTGAGCTGTGGGAGAAAAGTGAAGCACGTGGTTAAAACCCATGAGAATAGATGGAAGACATGGACACTCGGCAGAGAAGGCATCACATCAGAGAACTGAAGTGGAGAACCAAGTGCTGTTTGTTTTCAGTGTTAATCACTGCAGTATGCTGCTACTGCTCCACTTTTCTGAAGATGAAATCCCTGAAGACAGCTTCTTCAAAGAAAATGTCACATTGTAAAGGGAACATCACAAAACTTAAAAATACATTTTTCTACACAGGTGCAAAGCACCCACTCTCCCATGCAGGAGATGAAACAAATAAGCAAACAAACAAAACAGTCTCATTTCTATAGTACTTTTCTTATCTTAGATTGCTTTACACATACATAAGACTGACAATGAAGTGAGAGACTGTATGGCAACAAATGGCAGACATGCTGTCACTCAACAAACATAGAAACTGCATGTACTATTTTTATCAGAAAGGGTTGTTGACCGATGCAGTTGGAAAATTTTTCTTCTTTTGGAAATGGGCATGCTGATGGGAGGCTCTTTCCTGCAGAAAAGCACAGAAAGGAAGTATCTAGTGCTGGAGTCTATGGGGGTTAATACTGCTGAAGATGCATTTGGATATGTCATGCTTCTGATCTATCCATTGCCAACTATGATTAGAAGTATTGTAAATGAAATTATAAAGAATGTTTCTGCTTATTCTGATGCTTTTACTGACACCGTCATGGTTTATGATGATTCTGTTGTTTCTAGCAGATCTGTGCCACTAAATTCTGCTCTGCTTGTGCAAGTCGACTGCATCTGCTGGATGTTATTATGGTAGAAATTACTGAGTAACTGGAAAGGGGCTGCCTAAAAACAGGAATCCTGTCTTTGTAAGCTTCAAGGTTTGAAGCTACCTTTCCCTTGGTAAATTTCTGAGACACTTCATGCTCCTCCTGAAACATCTAAAGCTTCTTCTTCTTCTCTTGTAGTCTGTGCAGCATGGTTTGAAAGTCAGCCTGCTATGAAACTCAATCATAATGTGGTATGTTTTAATCATAATTGTAAAGAGTGTTTTTTCCATACATAGATATAAAAAGTAGACACTGATACTGAAAGGAGATATTCATATTTAAATTCAGTGGGATGCTATGTTCTTTAGAATTTAAATTTTTTTTAGCATAAATATGACCCTGTGAAGGTTGCACAAATGTATGAAGATCTTTTACCTGTTGCTGTTAACTCAGACTGTACAGAAAAATATTCGGACTCTGCTTAAAATTGAAAAGTTAATTGAAGCAAAGGCACACTAGTACTTTCAGCTGTGTTTAGTTCATGAACCTTTTACTGGGTGTTATCCTATTGTTTGTTGCTTTAAGCTGTGGTGGTGCAGCGGTAGTGTTGTTGCCTCACAGCAAGAGGTTTTCCCGTTCAATTCTTGGCTGGAGTGCCTTCTGTGTGGAGTCTGCATGTCCTCCCCTCGGTCGAGTGGCTTTCGAAAGACATGCGTGAATGGGCATGCCTTCGTTGAAGGTTGGGTGTCAGGCTGGCACCTCGGCACCGTAAAAACCTACTGCCAATCATTAGCGGACCGGAGTTTTGCTGTGGCAACCCCTAATCGGGAAAAGCTGAAAGAAGAACAACAACATCCTATTATTTGTTGCTTTATTATGGTTTGGATACTTCTGATTGTCTAAAAAGAAAGGAAAGCACAAAGAGGTAGAACACATGGGCTACCTTAATAAAGAAGCATTTGTTGGAAGACTTTGATGTCCGTTGTTCAAAATATATGGTGAACAAATTGTTAGACCAAGTGTGTCAGTTGTAGTATTGTGTCAGGTGGCTTGTGCCTTTCTGTTCTCAGCAGAGCTAGAAAGAACTGTTTTCAGTAATCTAAAGATTACCAGAGATCTGTGCAGATAGGGAATATGTACAGCAGTGCAGATTGATACATTATTGTACCTGAGCTGCAAACAAATTTTATTCAACTGACATGAGTTTGATTCTTACAGCCTTCAGACCAGTGGTTATGGATCTGCAAATTTGTATTTGTGTCCTGTGAGCCTTACCTGGCTAGGAAAATATTTAAAAATGGGAATAGTGTAGTGCCACTAATAACATAAAAAAAATCATTGAACTGACCCCTTATTGGTTTATTTCAGTTATTCTGTTTACTTAAAGTAGCCATTCATACTTCAGCATCGGTCAGCACTGTCTTCATTCATATTTTATACATTGCAACCTGATCCAGAAACGCTTAGAGGAGACTGCTTCCTTTGGGCACTGCCATGCTGTTGCTGTTAGCACATCTGTAACAGAGCATAAACACACACACACACACACACACACACACACACACACACACACACACTGTCACAAACACACATTTTGCCACTCAAGGCTGCCCATAATGCAGCTCAGAAGTTGCATTGTCACATGGACTGTGCAGAGTTAGGTATGCACCTGAGATCCATAAAGCCCAGCAGTTTACAGTATAAAGTTCACTTACTGGGTATTAGCAAAGGAAGGAGTGAAACAATGTTCCACCTTCACATCTGTAGTGAGAACTTATGTATCAGAAAACTGAAGGCTGAAGACTGACAAGCATTTACGTGGTTGCTGAAAGCATGGATTTTTTACTACGATTCCCTAAAGCATAAATCACCAAACTATCTCATCTCCAGTGCTTAAGTTACTGTGGGGAAAAAGAGAGAACTCCAACCAACAGCAACATGGGCCAAAAGTGTGTTTTGTCACTAGCAAATCATTACTCAATAGAATAATTGTCATTTATACCACTGAGAGTACTGTTACTTACAACAACAAGTCTAAATAACAACAAAATCAAATTCATTTTTAGAAACCAAGTAACGCAACCAGCTATCGATGACAAATAAATATTACACTCTTCCTTGCTCTCTCACTCATCTTCCTCATCTCATTTAACCCATAAAAACATTCATCGTCTTCTCACCGTACACTATTCTCATACTAGCTTCCAAAACTGAATACATTTCCATCTTCCAGGCTGAAGAACATGAGAAGAAACAGGCTTGCTACTCACAAGAAGATTTTGAGTGTCCTGTTTTCTTTGAATCATACCAGATGGTCATGCAGTCATCTTGCAGCTTGAAGTATCTCGGCTTCTTCCAAATTTTTGACTTTACCTTTCTCATCATAGAGCCATTCAGCATTTGCAGAATGTTCTCATCACGCTGAAGCCCTGTACGAGGAAAGCTTGATTAGATCTGCTCAGTAATGCATATTACACTGTTCAAACTAACATTTGCTTTGACAGAAGTCATGCTTTCAACAATATAAAAATAGAATACGTTTTAGAAGTAAAGGGATTTGATTAATCCAACTGTCTTTGCATCGTTTAGTGTTACAGTGACTAATGGCAGATTTGTAGTCCGAGTGTTTATTTTATATTTTCCTGTTATAAGTAACTCAAACGTAGACTCTCAAAGCACATTACAATTGTATAAAAGTAAAAATCATGGAAATAATCATGAATAAGTGGTGTTAAGGAGTACTGTAGTATTCATCCATCCAATCATCCATCTATTCATCCATCCATCCAGCCACCTATCCATCCATTTTCTAAAACACTTGTCTCTATGATGTTCATGGGTCTATATTATTTGAACAAAGTTTTCTAACTTTGAATACCATATGGGCGACACCATATGGTTGAAGTTAGAAAACTTTGAATTTGGAAAAAAAAAAGAAAAGACTAAACCACCCCGCACCCCCCACACCCCTCGCTTTTTAAATATAACAACTCCGAGACTGCACTATAATGCGGTAAAGGGAAGACTTAACATCTTAGGTGACCTTTTTGGGCTTTTTTTTTTCCATATTCGAAGTTTTCTAACATCGACAATATGGTATTGCCCATATGGTATTCAATGTTAGAAAACTTTGCTCAAATAATATAGACCCAGGTTCATGATGGTAGCAACCTGAACAGGATAGGCCTGACTTCCCTATCCCCAGCAACAGTCTCCAGCTCATCTTGTACAATTTTCTGGATGTTCCCCAGGCAAGGTGAAGCACAGAGTCCTTCAGTGTGTCCTGGATCTACATCCAGGCCTCTTCCCAGATGACAGCGCATGGTGCACATCCAATGGGAAGCCTGTGTCTGGTGCACCTCAACGGGAAGCATTTAGTAGCCAGATTCCTCACAAGGCACTCAAATCACTCCACTCAATCCAGAAGAGCAACAGTTCTACTCTGAGATCCTTCTAAACTGCAAAAATCCTCATTTCAATGAAGTGAGCCCCTAAAAAGAAATCTCACATCTGCCACTTTTATTCAAAGTTTTATTCTTCTGAAATGTATACAAAGTTTGTGACCATAGCCAAGGATAGGAAGTAGTAACTGCTAAAGTACGTCTTACAAAAAATTTTTGAGTACATAATTATATGTCTTTTCCAGGCCCACAAAACACAGTAATGGAAAACTGCCATGACTTCCAATGTCTTGGCAAGGATAATCACCTGACCAACTGTTCCATGAACACCAAGGACTTTGCTTTGCTCCTCCTGAATCAGAGATTTAACTGACATACAAAGGCTCCTTTTCAGAACCTTGGTGTATGCTTTCTCTGGAAGCCTGAGAAGCCTGATCCCTCTATAGATGGGACACATAGTCCTCTCTCACTTCTGTAAAGTGGAACTATCCCTGCAGTTTGGTAATTCAGAAGTACAACCCCATCTTCCATGCACAATTGAGAAGATACATTAAACAACGACACCTCAACAATTACAAGTCCCTCAGCTAATGGTGTCTTGAACAGGATGTATTCAGACTTTGTGTCCCTGACTTTCCCAGGTAAACAGCAGAAATTCTTCCAAGGTGGAGGCTGAAATCAACCCATGCAGTATGATCAGCTAAGTCAGCTAAACTTTGCCAAGATCATGTCAGTTTGCATTTGTGTTCTCCAGGTCTGTCTAACTTCCACCTTAGCAATCTGACCCTTCTCACCTCAAAGTGGTGATCAGATGACAGCTCAACACCTTTCTTGGCCAATGTCCACAACATATTGCATAAGGCCTGACAATATAATTACAAAGTCAAGCACTAATATTTGTCTCAAGCTGTTGTGTAACCAAAAGCTTGAGAACCTTTTTTGCCATATGATCGGTTTATTTAAGGGAACAGTGCTTACAATTTTCAACAAGACTGTTATCAAATAACAAGTCCATCTCCAGGAATGCAGTTTATCTTTGAGTTTAATATAGTTTATTCTACCAGATATTCTACAGACCCCACAGTACATATCCTGCAGAAATGACATTCTGCAAGTAGGATGTTAGTTTCTTGGACTGAGATTTCCTCTGGTGGCAACATGTTTATACTGTCAACTATCGCAAAAGAAGAGTAAAAATAAACTCTAAATGGACATGACATTAACTGTTTCATGCTGTTATAATTAACAAAATCCAATATATGTTTTCTTACACATTATAGTTGTTATTAATTGACCAATATATAGTGGGATAATTGAATTCTTCCATCATACATGCTACTTTTCCCAACTTTTGTATAACACATTTTTATTCATCTTCTTAAAAAAATAACATTTAGCCTTACAAGCAACCTCTTATTAAAACAATAAGCAATCAGAAATATGACTGTTGTATCAACATATTATTACAAACAATATTGCTTTACTACTCTATTGTTAATTATAATTTATACACACATCAACTTTTAAACATCAGTGTTTGAATTTCAAAGTACCCCAACTTACATTTATAATGTCATTGGTAAGTTATGCGATCTTTAAACAAAAAATAAGCTCTTGATCCAAAGTTTCAGCTCAACCATTGTCTGCACTGTTTCTTAACAAGTCAAATGCTGGGTGTCCATTTCATCCTCTCAAGCACTTCCAGTCTTTTGGATCGAATAAACATATAACAGTACATCATCTACTGAAAACTGTGAGCTCAATTATATACCAATGTTCACTGGAAATTAAATTTCTTTGATTACCAGTTGCACTGTGGTCCCTCACGTAACTTAAAAATAGCATATAAAATAGCATACTACTTCTCTAAACCATCATCATCATCTTCATCATCATCATCATCAGGGCCCTTTTTTCCCATCTTCTACATGGGGTTGGGGAATCGTGTTAACTGTCGTCATCGCTCTTGATCCAATGCCACACTCCTGCCTTCTTCGACATCCATTCCTGAGTGTCACAGATCTTCTTTCACACAATCCATCCACCTCTTTGCTGGCTGTCCTCATTTCCTCTAACCTTTTTCCTGTCTGTCCCACATCTTCTTCACCAGCTTGTCTTCTGTTTTTCTGCACGTGTCCAAACCACCACAATCTGTTCCCTTTGATCTTTTCTGCAATCAGAGCTACTTTGGCTTCTGATCTTATGTCCTCGTTTCTTTGCCTGTCCCACGTAGTGCATCCTACCACCCTTCTCAGGCACTTCATTTCTGTCACCTCTAGCTTCTTCATCTGCTCTGCCTGTACTGCCCAGGATTCTGTACCATACAGTAGTACTGGTTGCACCACTGTTTTGTACACCATACTTTTCAGCTTCTTTGGCATTCTTCTGTCATAGACTACACCTGACACTCTATGCCAGTTGGCTTTAGCCCCTCTGATTCTAGCTTTGACCTCTTCATTCAGACTTCCATTCTCCTCAACCACCGCTCCCAGACACTTGAAGCTATTTACCTGTTCCACTATCTTCCCTTCTATCTCAATTCTCAGATTGTTCTGATATCCCCAGTTTTCTGCCATTACCACTGTATTATCTGTGCTTAGTTTCATCACATGTGCCTTCAGGTTTGCATTCCCTTGCTCTATACTTATACTGGAGTTCTTGCTCAGATGTAATGCCACATTATCTGCATACAGCAACTTCATTGATCTGTCCCCACCAACCTGTTTGCTAATGCAGTCCATTACCATTATGAACAGCAGTGGGCTCAGAGAGGAACCCTGGTGTACACCCACTCCCACTGGGAATGCCTCTGGGAGGCCAAACACTATTCATACTTGAGTCATTGTACATAGCCTGCACTAATTCTACCAATGTTTGTGGGACTTTGAACCACCATAGTACTGCCCAGATCAGCTTTCATAGGATCTTGTCACATTCTTTCTACAAGTCTAGGAATGCCCAGTTGGACTCTTAACTCATCTCTAGATTCTTTTCAACTATCTGTCTCACTGCAAATATCTGGTCATTTGTGCTGCATCCTGATGTGAATTCAAACTGCTCATCTCCCATCTTACATTCTACTGTTCTGCGTATCCGTTTATCAATCACCCTCTCTAGAACTTTCATGCAATGCGATAGGAGTTTGATTCCTCTGTACTGCCCACGATTGTAGAAGTCCCCTTTGTTCTTGTACACACTGGCACAAGTATGCTTATTCTCCAGTCATATGAGGTAAGCATTTCTCCCCACACTGCTATGAATACCTTCAGGAGCCATTTCTCACCTATCTCACCCAGCATCTTTATCATGTCGGCTGTGACCTCATCTGAGCCTTCTGCTTTCCCTGACTTCATTTTCCTTAGTGCTGTTCTTACTTCTTCTAGAGTGGGCTCCTCTTCTTCTCTCATTGTAGGCTGTTTCTGGGGCAGTACAGCTTCTGTGGGGTTTTCTTCATTCAGAAGCTACTGGAAATACTCCTTCCATCTGCTTTTGATGTCCTGTAGACTGGTGAGGAGGTTGTTGCTGGCATCCCTTATGATGGGTGTCTGTCTATCTTCTTTATCTTTCTGTCTTTGCCCTTGCAACCTGATATAGTTTCTTTGTGCCACCTAATGAGCCACTTTTGAGACGTTAGTAGAGTGCCTCTGATGCCCTAGTCTTTGCTATTGCAACTCCTTTCTTAGCATCTTTGTTAGCCAACCAGTATTCCTTCCTAGCCTGGCCTGTTTTTCTATCTTCCATTTTTTGCTGCACTCCTTCTTTCTTTTGATGACTTCCTGGACTTCTGCATTCCACCACCAGCTTGCCTTATGTACCTTATTTCCATACCTCTCGGCCACATGTCTGTTCTGTAGTCCTCACACATGCTGTTTTGAGGCACTACCATTCTTCTTCAACTCCACCTATTTCCTCTTCTTCCTAGGGTCCTAGAGCCCTGAGTAATTCCTTGAACTGTTGCATTTTCTCTCCAGTCAACCTTCAGGTCTTTAGCCTGGTCTCTGTTGACCTTAGAGCCTTCTCTGACCCCTGTTTGCAGCTGATTGTGGCAACCAGTGGTTTATGCTGTGGGCTGACTGTTTCACTGGGGATGATTTTTCAATCATTGATTCTACCCCAGTGCTCTTTCCTTACTAGGAGGAAGTCTACTTGAGTTGCATGTTGGCCACTCTTATATATGATCTTGTGACTGACTCTCTTTCTGAACCATGTGTTGGCTACTATCAAGCCATTTGCTAGACAGAAGTCTAAAATGGCCTCACCTTCTTTATTCCTGTTCCTCCACCCATGTGGACCCAGGCAGTCCTTGTAATTTGTTCTGTCTGTTCCAATATGTGCATTCAAGTCACCCATTATCAGCACCAATTCATGTTGTCCTGCTTTATTTAGTAGATCCTGCAACTGTTGTCTCAATGCACTCTTTTCTTCACAGTGTAATGATAGGGCTGTGGGTCATAGCCTGAGATTATGAATACTGTCCTGTCATTACACTGGAGTCTGACTGCCATGAGTTTGTCACTAATTCTGATGATATCCTTCACTGCCTTCTGAAGCCTCTCTCTCACCGCAATTCCCACAGCATTTCTAGCCTGTCCCCCTCCTGAGTAGTAGACTCTGGATCCCAAGCCAAGTGACCTTGCTGGCCTGCCCTTACATCTTGTCTCTTGAATACATCGGATGTCCAGCCTCCTCCGCATCATCAAGTCATCCACTTCCAAGCTGTATCCAGTCAGTGAACCCACATTAACTGTAGCAATTCGTAGTTCATATTTGGCAGGTTGATTGGTTTCACATCCAGCTTTCACTCAACAGAGCTATCCCAGGTAACCCAGGCTGGGCAACTAGACACTGGCCGGCCAGCAGCTTATACTGACCCAGGGCTGCTGAGCTTTATGGCAGGCACACACTGGCCAATAGGGTAGATACACCCATCCCACTATTAGCATGGGTCCCTGGCATAGGTCAGAGTAGGCCAGGTTCTCAGCCCACTTATCACTGGTGACTACCCATGCCCATTTGGTGACATTAGCCAACATGACTGAATCACCTAGAGCCATATTTTACACCATTGAGTGGCTAGCCCTGCTATGGCATGCAGTCTGTGATCCATGTTCTCCTATCTTGAGGATACTGCACACTCCAGTAGATGCCCAAAGAGGTTGGTCTGTACAACTTTTCCCCCTATAGGGCACCATATAGAGTTTGTGCTGCTTCCCATAGCTCCATTCATTGGTAAGTCTGAGATGGAAACACTCATCGTATTTTTTGAAGGTAGGAGGAACCACGCAGAGACACAGGGAGGACATGCAAACTCCAAACAGGCATTGGTCGGAGGTCAAGATCGAACCTTGTACTTTATGCATGGTAGGCGAAGACCTTAACTATTATGCCAACTGGTCTCAAAAAATGATTTCTCTAAATATTAATGAAATAAATATCTTTGTGGTAACAACATTAATTTCTAATATAATATAAAGCAATAATGCATAAAATAGCTTATCAATATCTACCATACTGTCTGGCTAGAACAAGGAGCAAAGAAAATCATCACTAAAAAAGAGTAGGTTGGTGTAATATGTTTTAATCCAATTCAGCTTGTTGAAAGCCTGTTAGTCTAAGCACATTTAACTTAGATTATTGAAAATGCATTCTACAGCATCAAGGGATATCAAAAATATTTTGGTGGATACCTGTCTTATCATTCCATTGTAATCATAAAGAAATATGAGCTGTTAATGCCTTTTCTGGCCAGGAGCTAAGCCTTCAAACCCTAATTGAAGAGGAAGTGTGGGTCCCCAGTTAGGTCAAAGGCCCATAATATTACATAAACATCTATAAGGCAAAAAAACAGTTATCTTGCAGTCTCCTTAAATCCATAAAAGTCAACAAGTAGGCCTTATCAGATGTAAAGTAGGATACTGGTAACATCCCATATTTCGCTCTCCTGAATGCCCCAAATGCCAAAGAATTTTCACAAAATAAATATATTTCAAGGTAATCTGACTCACTGAAAACCTCACAGTCTGTACAAATTCAGCAGTCTTTTCCAAATCTGTATTTAGAAAAGCAAATAAGATAAATCAAAATTCATTTATTCACTGATTTCTAGATCACTCCATTTCAGATACTTCCCTCAAATTTTATTCCAATAAAAACAAATTCTGTCAGTTTTCCCATCCAGGCAGGAGCCAGCCCATTTATCCCCAGCTGAGGCCTGATGAAGGCAAGAGCCAATAAGATCACACAACCCTGCAAAGTGAAGTACATTTATCCCTGGTTTTGGTTTCCACAATAATAAAAAAGGATAAAAGGGGAGGCACTACAATAAACATTTCAAGAAGCACGTTAACCCAGTTGAACTCTCCAGTAGAAAATAAATGACAAGAGAAAATTGAGTACTCTCTGCAAATATGTCAGCACCTCTGAAACTATCCAATCAGGACCTTGTGCATCTTTACACACACTACAATGTCAAACCCTTTCTACCAAGGTACATGCCAGCAAGTCGAGTCATCCTAGACAATGAAAATAAATTCAACTTCTTTCTTCGTCCCATCACAGTCAGTTCATAATACACACTTTTTATCATCATTTCACTATATCATGGCATGAGGCTTATGCAGACATCCATATATAAAACAGAACATCAGTATGTAAAAGCAGTCAGTTAGCTACTCATTAGCATAATCACTTATGTTAGGAATTTAAATACCAGTTAGTGTATGAAAAAATAAAATCTTCCATAAAATTATTATAACTCTGCAATACTAAATGCAAAATGTTCACACAGGTCAATAATTTACAAACTCACAAATTACACTGCTTATGATGTAAAAATGTTCACACAGGTCAATAATTTACAAACTCACAAATTACACTGCTTATGATGTAAAAATAAAGTCCTTTAATCAATATGTTTCAACTGCAATCAGTCATGGTAGACTCTTACCACTACTTCATCCACTTTTAAAAACAAGTATATGCCCCAGAGAATTTTCCCTGCCATGAAACTGTACTTAATGGCTATGATCATCCAGTAACAGTTGTGACCTCTGCACTGACTGAGCCTTCAGTTCTTCTGATATCACCATCCGCATCTTTCAACCTGCAGACATTGAAAATGAGTACAAAGGCCCTTGAAAAGTAGCACATCCAGCCAAAAATCTGGGTATCTAATTAGTGTAAAATATGAATACCAAATAGTATATAACTCTTCTTGCTTTCACGAAGAATGTGGGATACTACTCAGAAACATGTTTAAAAATCAGAGTGGCAAAAAAGATGGGAAATATAAGCATGTTATCAAATAGTGTAAAACAATTAACTCTGCTGGAAAATTCTGCCACACAAGGTCATTTATTTTTGCATCTGAAAAGTCAGATGTAAGATTTGTGTCTCTTTTTTAAATTTACAGGTGCCAGTAGTACGTTGGTCATGTAGTGTGGTTTTCTATGTACTAGACAGCTTCAAAAATTACACATGATGAAGGAAATTCAGAAAACAGTGTGAAGGGGTAATCAAACCTGAAAATAGGTACATAACTTCAAATATAGGTACATCATGTGCAAGGGTTAATCAGGTCTGAAAATAGGTACATTCCTCCAAAATAGGGACTATTGACGGGTCTACCACTGTCTCTAGTCACTGACTTCTTTTTCACCTTTGAAGTAGTATACATTCTCCCACGCTGTTGTCAATTCACAGACATTCTTTCTTCATGAGGAAAGAAAGGGTACCAGACTTAATATCACTACTTTTATGATTCACAGGATTCACAAGAATTTCAAGACAGTTTATTTATTTATTTATTTTACATTTGTTTACTGGGAATGTCCGACTGGGCCCTTGGCCCTTTTTCAGCAGAGGCCCGGGGAGAAAAGTTTCATAATAATAAAAATAAAAATAAAAGTAATCACATTACAAAAGAAAATGGCAGTACATTATATAAAACAGAACAAGAATGCAATAACAATATTACAAAAAGCATTACATAAGTCATATATAAAAGTTAAAGTCTGAAACAGAGAAAGACAAGTTGAATAAATCAGTAGCATGAATAGTTCATAACAGGAGAGGAAAGAAAATGACTGATCAATAGTTAGATGCTATGACATTGTTGGTATATGCTGAGTGAGGAATACCTTCAGGATGTACAAAAAGCTGATTACTGACCCTTTTTAGAGAAACTTATATGCGACATTTTGACAGTTGCTTCTTGGGCACTGTATAGTCAGGTGTGTGAAGGGAGAGATAGGCAGCAGGGGCGAAAACTGAAAAAAGAAATATATAGTTAGGATTAAGTGAGGGAAGGAAGAGCCTGGTTGACTGACAGAGGTGGTGGAAGTATGCTCGGTCTGGCATAGTCCAGTTGTTTGTTAGGTATGTCCTAAGTAGTCATTTGAATTTTGATGTGTTTGCAGTGTGTTGTGTTGTCTGAGGCGTGGAGTTCCAGGACATAAATATTTGTAGAGCATAAAGATTTGCAGTGACTGTTATTGGCCATAATTATTTTAAGTAGCAATATGTTGGAGGCTCTCAGGGGTCTAGAGTTGACGTCAGGCTATACTAGGTACTTGAGCGCAGGGCAGTAATCTGGGTGATGAAAGATGGAATGAGTGAAAGTTGATTGGTTAAGGCATAGGAGATTTGGCAGTTCGAGTCATTTCAGTTGTTATAGTGCTGTGCAGTGGTGTGCCTGTGGGGGAAGTTGATAGCAAATTTGACGATTTTATTGCAGTAGGACTCCAGTTTGCTTAAATCTGATTTTCTGAGTTTAGTGAATACTGATGAGGCATATAGTAGGGTGTAGAGTTAATGTGTTCTATCTATGGAGTGCCTGGTGTAGCTGGTTAGGTATGGCTTGATTCTGTAGTGAACCTAGCTTAATGTGGACCTTTTTGATAGAGCTAAGTGTTTGTCAAATTTTAGATTGTTGTCAATTGTGACAGCAAGGAATTTGGTGTGATGAACAGGTTCTATTTTTGTTTTATTTGTGGAGTAGATTGTGAAAGTGGAAAGTAATTGAGTGTTTTGCTATTACTGAAGAGCAATTTGGACTGAGAACCAGTTGGGAGTCAGAGAGGTAGTCTTCAATGTCATGAAAAGATTGTTGGGTTATTTGTAAAAGTTCTGGTAAGGAGGGTGCTGAACATATGACTGAGGAGTTGTCAATGTATTGTACTATGGTAGCATGTTGGGTTGCTGAGCTGAGTTTGTTGGTAAATATAGTGAAGAGAAGTGGGCCATGAAATGAGCCTTGTGGTATGCCTACTGAGATGGGTGTAAGGGCAGAGAGGTTGTTTTGCCATTTAACTGCCTGTACCCACCTGCAGGCCATTCCCCTCTTACTTGTGAATGGCTAGCCCAGTCAATCTCAGGGTAAATTTGTGGGTACCTATCCAATCATCCAGGTTTCATTTAAAGTATGATAGTGTGCTAGACTGATTAGCCTGAAGAGACAAGTTGTATAAAAGATGTAGGGTAGGCACTGTGCGATGTATCTGTCTCTCACAGGACCTCCATTATGTTTTATTTATCTAAAATAACAATCAATCAAACAATTCTTGATTCTTATATTAAAGATTCATTTGATTTTATTGATAAATATCTAATATAACTTGGACTCAGAATATGTTTTGGATTACTATGGCTGTAACCAGTCTATATACCAATATTAGACATATTGATGGAATCCAAGCTTTACAATATTTTTTAGGTGATAGTCCGACTTCTCATTTTATTATTGATTTGACTCATTTTTGTTTGTTGCATAATTATTTTGGCTTTGATGAAATTATTTACCATCAGTTAAGAGGTACAGCCATGGGGGCACCATTTGCCCCTATGTATGCTAACCTCTTTATGGCTAAATTTGAGTTGGACTATATATATATATATATATATATATATATATATATGTAGGAATACATTTGTACAGCAACATGTTTTATTTTATTTTAGATATATTAATGATTTGATTTTTGTGTGTACTGGGGGACTAGATGAGGTATCAATATTTTTTTCTGAAATCAATGATAATGTGTATAATATTAAATTTGATGGTTTACAATGTGGAACAGAGGTTGATTTTTTGGACATTCATTTATCTGAAATGAAGGATGGCTCTATCACTACTACAGTTCATCAGAAATTTGAAGATGGTAGCCAGTACTTGTTTGGTTCTAGCTGCCATCCGATTCATACTATACAATCTTTACCCTATGGGGAAATGATTAGATTATCTAGGCTCTGTAATAATATGTTGGATTTACAGAAACAAATTAATCAAACATTATCTATGTTTTTAAGGAGAGGGTATAATAAGAATTTAATTTATGAGTCTATTTAAAAGTTGATACAGTATAACTCAAATAGACACAGGATTATAAATAGTAATAAATTGAATAATGTTAATAATACCAAATCTGTGATTAAAAAAGTTAAAAAAGATACAATATTTTTTGTAACAACGTATAATACTTTAAGTACTAAAATTTGGGAATTAGTGAAATATTACAACAGCCCACAAACTCATCTTTAAACCAGTAGAATGCCCCTCTCTTGCTAAATCTCTAATACCCTACACACCTACCTGTATCCTGAGATCCACAGGCCAAAACCTCCTGCATGTACACAAACCTATCCACCCAACTGGCAAACTACTACTATCCCACACTATAGCCAAACTATGGAACAATCTCACCACACCACTACGTAATATACCTAACCACAACAATTTCAAATCCATGCTTCTCTCCCATCTCTCCTCCAAATGGGAATGTCCTTCACATGCTCCCACCTAAAACTCCCACATTACTAACTCCACACCTAAATCATCATTTCTTTGCCTACTTTGACTTAATTCAGAGATCTTGCTCAGAACACCTTTTCATAAACCTTTTGCATACATGCCTCTGGCCTACCTTACTCATATTCTCAAACTTTCGTTTGTTTTTCTTATCCATTGTACCCATAATATTGTTTTCCTCTCTAATATTGTTAATTTGTCTCTATTCCTATGTATTTGTATGTCTGTTTGGGGCTTTTCCCCTCGGGTCTCCACTGAAAAAGGGTAATTCTTACCCAGCTGGACCCAACCCGGTTAACAAATGCAAATAAATAAATAAATAATAAATATTATTGGAAGTTTCTGCATAGAGATGAATTGCTACATAAAATTGTCTCTGATTTACCTTATGTGGCTTATAAGAGAGGACAGAATTTGGGGGACAAACTAGTTAGGACATATTATATTGCCCCAGCAGTCAACCCCTCTATTTCTTTATCATCTTATGGTACTAGGCCATGTAATAATTGTAATATATGTTCATTTATCAGATTGAGCTTT
Organism: Protopterus annectens; assembly: GCF_019279795.1. Lineage (NCBI taxonomy): Eukaryota > Metazoa > Chordata > Ceratodontiformes > Protopteridae > Protopterus > Protopterus annectens. Next base: position 1,932,768,803 of record NC_056737.1, on the reverse strand, counting down.
CCTAGGATTAGTGGTAGAATGTTCAAACCACACAGTCATTTTACATGTGATTCAATGGGCGTAATTTATTGTCTCAAATGTCCCTGCAACCTTTTCTATATTGGGGAAACCAAAAGGAAATTTAGAATTAGGTTGCAGGAACACATTAGAGATATAAAGAGGGGAAGATTGGAAAGCCCTATAGCTTCCCATTTTAAGGAAGAACATAATGGTGATGCTAATTTGTTGCAAGGTTCTATTTTGGAAGAAGTATTTATTAAGAAGGGGGGATGAGAGATTAATTAAAAGTGTTTTAACTTATAAGGAAACTGTATTTACATTAAAGTTTGACACACAGACACCAAGAGATTTGAACAGAGAAGTTAATTGGAGAAGTCTGCTTTAATTTATTTAAAATGTATGCTTAATTGTTTGATTGATTGTTATTTTAAGTGAATCAAATGATTGATGTAGACAAGATATATATTAATAAACTTTTTGGGAGCTGAATCTTTTGTCGTTTTGGAATATTTACTGGTTTTGCTGCTTTGCTGTTAGTTGTTACTTTTTGTTTTATTTATCTGCTGGTGAAAATCTAAGTTACTGGTTCTGGTATCTGTAGAACTATTAGAAATATGGTTATCCAGAAACAGCAAGACAACTGGATCTCTAACAGAAGGTGAGACATAGATCTCCCCTCAGGAGCCAGTGGCTCCTGGTTTTGACCTAATCTATCATACTAAACTGTACTACAAAGTCCTACAAGATTTTGGATAAGTGATTTTTTACTGTTTATAGTATGCTATGTTAGCTATACACTTTTCTTGTACATGCTCACGATCTTATAGCTGGTAGCAGGGGGTGTTACAGTGCAGCCATCTCCCTGGGAAAACAAGCTTTTGTCTGATATGTTTCTTTGAAGCATGCTTCTCATTCAAGTGTTTCTGAGGTTTTGCTTTGGCTGTTTTATGAGTCATTCATAAAACTATTTAACTTTTACAATACAACAGGGAAGAATACTTATAAAATATCAGTATACAACAGTTTTAATCTCAAACTCCTTACATGATAACCCCTTGTGGCATCCAAAAGTTGTGATTACTGTTTGATCATTTCTCCAAGATCATGATCAAATAAAAACTTGTCTATCATCTATTCCACATATTTGCTCTGCCTTCCAAAACTGGGTTAATACTCAGTGTTCTTCATACTGATCACTGCTGTAGTAAGCTTAGCTATGCAGGTTATATTCTGCCAATGATATGACAGCTGGCCAACTTCCAAAGCTTTGAAGTACATTCCACATCCCCAAACTCTCAGCTTAAGCTGAGCTGACTAAAAAGACAGATTTGGCTGCCAAGCCCGTCAGAGCTTTCCTTCCATTCAAGAGAGCACTCCTCTGTGAACTTTCAAGGATCGACTGTCACTGGGATAATAAGTTCCCTTTGGGGAAAAACCTTCCACATTAAAAAAAATGTTTTATTGTACTTTTCCATTCGGGAAAGTTATTTTTAAGCTAGGAGTTTCTGCTTTACAGGACTGTCATGAGACTTAACTGTACTTTTAAATAGGAGCGCACTTTTTTCCTAAAAGTCTAAAAGTTGTTTAAAGCAATTAAAAATATTTTTCTATGGAGAAATTGTGTTTATTTTACTTTTTGAGGATGCCAAAGTATTTTAGAGAGCTTTTTACTGTGTTTTGTGTGAAAAACTGACTTTTAAAGATTTAAATTTTTTATTGGCTATTGCTGCTTGTTTTCTCCAGGAAAGAGGCATTCATTTTGGTTTGACTATGGAACAGACTATCAGTACCACAATCAGTCCTTCTTCCAGCCACAACAAGAAAAAGTTAAGCAAACAACCTTTGCCACCAGAGCAGGCCAGCAATTTGCCTCAGCCACAGGTATGTGACTCTGCTGTGGCTATTGTCAGTTCCTCAGACCACTCATCTTTTACCACAGATCCATCCGATGTAGCACCTACAGCCCCTATGGACTAGAGGTTGCTCCCATCCTCTGCAGTTGTTGTGGTCCCCTACTAGGCAAAGGAGAGCCACTTTTGTTGGTCCTAAGAGCGTGAATAGAGAAGACTTTGCTGTTTGTACAAAATTCTGTGCCTAACCCTGGGGAAGCTGCTGCTGCCATTAATAATACTGTTTGCCCCATTTTTCCTATCAAAACAAAACAGAAAACTAAACATGTATCTACTCCTCCTCAAACTTCCTTAGGAGTAGTTTACTGGGACTGGCTGAGGGTCTAATTCAAGCTACTGATTGTTATTGTAACATGATTGCAGGTAAAAGAAAGAGGGATGCCTCTTTTCCTGAAGAGATGTAAGATTCTGAATCTGGACAGGAAGATGAAGGGACTGATACAGGGTTTTCTCCTCAGTTTTCTGATTCAGACTCAGAGAAATGCTCATTTTCTGATTCTCCCTGTGGGGGTTTCTCTTTCTCTGTACCTATTTCCAGAATTTGCCACGGTTTTTAGTGGGAGAATACTAGGGCTTCTCAGTCCCTCAGAAAATACTATGATCTGTTATAGAAGGATTTCCAGAACTTTCCCAATTCCTCCAGTTCTATCAGCTTTGGGGGATGTGTGTGTGTCACTGCCTGCAGTTTTCTTAATAGTCAGTCTGTTGCCGCTGAAAAGGCAGATAGGATGTATAAAGTTCCTCACTCTTTTAAGTTTTTATACACTCTTCTCACATCTCACCCAACAGCTATAGCTTTAGTTAATCCTACTGTGTTAAACATTTAGTTAATTCCAGTCCTACACTTTCTGAGAAGGATGGGAAGATTATTAACAAGTACTGGGGAAAAAGTGTATGCTTCAGCAACTTTGATTTTCAGAATTTTGAATTGTCTAGCTCATATGTTAAAGTTTATTCTAATTGTGAAAATATGAGGAAAGTTTTGTCCGCAGTTTCTCCTTGTGAGGAAAAATCTGCTTTAACTAATTTAGTTTTTTCCATTGTGCAAGTTAGAACTCGTTGTTTACAGTGTGTTTGTGACTCAGTTGATACTTCTTTCAGGGCTCTGGCCACTAGTACTGTTTTGAGGATATTTGCCTGGCTGCATTCTCTGAACCTCCCAGATGATTTGAAAAATGGGATTTTCAATTCTCCTTTTGACAGAGATTAAAAGGATTCATTAGCACCTAAACAAAGTGTACACCATTCTGAGTGAATAAACAACACAAGCATAACTCCCACTTCCTTTCTCCTACTTTTAGTTTCCCTACTGATTTTCTTGCAACCTTAAATATAAAGGGAGATTCATAAATGTTACCAAAATGTGTAGAATACGTCTACACTTAGTTTAATCTTTCTGAATGGACAGCACAAGAAATGTAGTAGGGATGTTCTTGAATACAGATCATGTACATTTAGTATAGGCTTTCATGAATCCAGCCCTTAGCTTTTGGTTTCTCTGCTTAAGAGGTCATCAAAAAGTGTGATAAAAGTGGAAGATGATACAGGGAATCTCTAAGATTTTTCAACCCACTTTTTCCAATTTTTCTAAGGGTTTCTCTAACCCCTCATCCAATTTTCGCAAAAAAAAAAAAAAAACAAATAAACAGTCTCAGCAAAATTTTTGTAAACGTACATTTAAGAAGAAATTTCAGCGGGTTCCAAAAATAATTTAGGACCCCACAAAATCAAGTCAAAATGACTACTTAAGACAACCTGGCAGTCCCGTTTCCCTTCCAGAAAGTCTGAATCTCCACTTTTCTCTAGGTCAACAGAAAGACAAATGGGCTCTGAAGATCATTCATCAATGTTACAGACAACATTTGGAGGAAATCCCTCTTCTTGGGAAGGGGGTGGTAACTCCTCATCCACCAGACCAGACTTCTTTATTCCTCACCTGTCCTTCAACATCCCAGGGAGTGATAGAACCAGTTCCTCCTTCCTAGGCTGGGAAAGGTTTTTATTTAAGTATATTTCAGTGCCAAAGAAATAAGATGCTTGGGGAACAGTTCTGGATCTTTCTTTCCTAAACCTGTTTGTGATAGTGCCCAAGTTCATAATGATGTCATTTTTACAACCTGTTGCCATTTCTTCCTCATTTAACTTTCTTGGTAACACTAGATTTAAAAAAATGCTTATTATCACTTCCTTGTTCATTTAGACTCAGATGTTTCTTAAGGTTCTGTGTGTCTGGATCACATTATCAATTCTCTGCTTTACCGTTTGGATTATTCACTACAACAAGAGTGTTCACAAAATGTCTAGCTCCAGTTATAGCTCATTGCAGGCTACAGGGTATCTACAATTGTTCATATTTTTATGACTTGCTTATCTTTGCAGAGTATTTTTTAAAATGTTAGGAATCTCTTACTTGGGTGAAATATCTTTTACATTAGCTAGGATTCCAAGAAAACATTCAGAAGTCTTTTTTTGACTTCTTTACACATGATTGTGCTCCTGGGTTGTCAGCTACACACCTCACTTCAAAGAGATTTTCTGCCACAGGAAAAATATATCTAGATCTAGATCTATTCCTAAGTTTTCCATTCAGACTTCGGTCACTGTGAGGGAACACCTCAGGATTTTGGATCTCATGGCATTTATGATTCTTATGACTCCCTGGCAAGACTCCACATGAGAAAGATACAATGCTATCTGAAGTCTCTGGTCCCAGTTCATGAGTTTTTTTTAGAAGAGAAATCACTTGGTGGAGACAGCAAGCATCCCTAAATCCAGGTCTCCCCTTCTCCCTCCCTGCTCTAAAGCAGTCAGTCACCGCAGACAACTCAGACTTTGCTTGGGGACCAGTCTCAGGAGGGACAAAAGTGTCAGGTGTATGGGACACCAAGGACAAATCAAGGCACTCAACTCATTATCTCATCTTTAGTCCCAGGGACTGGACCTCTTCAGCATTTAGAGGCAATACCACAGGCATGTGGTACATCAACAAGCAAAGGGGAACCAGGTCATATCCCCATAGTAGAATAGCAATGCTAGCTTGGGGTATAGCTTCACAGCACAGTCTCACTCTACAGGCATCCTACATTCTCCCAGAGCAAAACTATGTGGCAAACAAGCAGAGCAGGACGAAGGCAGAGTCTCATGAATGGAAACTAGACCAAGGAGTCTTCCAAGATTTGATTTGTGTGGAGTTCCTTAAGTAGAACTGTTTGCTTCCTCTCTGAACATCTGGCAATATTCTGCTCAAAGACTCCATGTAAGAAGGCCTGGAAGACATATGCCTTTCCTTTCCCTGGACAGGAATGTTCATGTATACTTTTCCACCCTTTCCACTGATATCCAAGGTATTTGTGAAGATTCATAAGGAACCCCCCCCCCCCAAGATCATTGTGATAACTCCCTTCTGGCCTAACTCCTGGATGATAGGTTCTTAATTGCCTGTAGGCACCTGTTTACTGAGGATAAATACTAATTACAAATGAAGGCAAGAAAGCATGCTAACAGAAAATCATATGTTAGCAAATGGAAAAGGGTTTCTAGCTGGTGCTAGCGACACAACCAGCACCCATTCAGGGCTAGGGCTAGGTGTTCTCTGTTTTTGCAATATTTGTGAAGTTCATTTACCAACTATTTTAGCATGTCTGCCCATTGATCCTCCTCTTTCAATGCATTTGCATATCAAAATGCTTTTGAAAGGGGTAAAGGGTTTTGCATAGTGGCATCTGGGAAACCAGGTGGCCCCTCCTTGGGATGTTAATTTTGTGCTAGGAAGCTAACACTTGCCCCATTTAACCAGCTAATCTGGCTGACTTGAGGTTCTTAACATAGAAAACAGTTTTACTGATTGCTCTGACTTCTGCAAGAAGTGTGTCTGAGCTAAAAGCTCTTATGGTGAGTCAACCCTATCTCATTTTCCACAGAGACAAGGTTTCTTTGAGAACTATTTATTATTTTATGGCTAAAGTGGTATCCAAGTTTACTTTAAGACAAGCTATCCATCTCTCTGTGTTCTTCTCCTGAACTTAAAAATGAGGAAGAAGGGATACTCCTTATCTTGGATGTCCACATACAAGTCAGATCTATCTTGACATAACTACATTTTTCAGCTCTTTGGATCAGATATTCATTTTTGTGAATGTAAAAAGAAGGGACAACCTATACCAAAACAGAATATTTCCAAATGGTTATCACAAGCTATTCCTTTCTGTTATATGCACCACAACAAAACTATTCCAGCAGGGCCAAGGCCCACACTGTCAGGGCCTTGGCTTAATCTATGCCTTTTTGGAAAGGGTTGGAGCTTAGAATTATTGTAGAAGCAGTAACTTAGACATCTTCAATGCATTTATAAGGTATTATAAACTTGATTCTTTCTTTAGGTCTAAATCAGGCTTTGGTAGAACCATTCTCCAGAGGCTCCCAGACCTAGGTTTCAATCACTGAGGCATCAAGTGGAACACTGATAGTCATGTCTAGAGGTGGAACTGTGTTTTCTAAACTAGATTTAGCTGTTTATCTACATGTACTTCTTTTTTTACTGTTTATTTTTTATTTTGAAATATGATGTCTTAAACATTACATGAAATATGAATAGATAACATATATACATTCTTAAAACTTATTAACTTCAACACATTATATAACTATATACATTGGTGTCTATGCAGATAATAATGAATTTAAACATTATATGGAGTCAGAAACATAAGATCATATATCTCTGTCCATCTTTTCAAGTATTTCCAGTATTTTCATCCAAGAGTAGTAGTATGAAATAGGTCTGCTAGTTCTGTTCTTCAGTGTTGATATTTCCATGAGTCCAACTGTTAAGGTTAAGTTTTTAAATTCCTTGAACGTAGGAGGAGCCATGTTTTTCCAGAGAATAGTTATGATTTTACGTGATACTGCCAGTAATGACCATAAGAGTTTAAAATCTTTTTTGAAACATAATCAGGAATAGAAGAATTAAATAAAATTATAGATTTTGTTAATTGAAATTTATCATTAAAGACAGTCTGGAAAACATGCTTAATATTATTCCAATACAAATTGAGACACATATATTCATGAAAAACATGTTGCTAGTCAGCTCTTATTTTGATCTGACATCTCCAACATTGATCTTCACTAGCAAATATTTTGGCTAATTTGTATGGTGTATAAAAACTTCTATGCAAATATCTCCAAGTGAATACATGCCAGTAAATTGATAATGTTGATTGTTTGGAGGATTTTAAAATAATCTTTTTTTTCTTCTTCAGTTGGAGGATGGTTGTTTATTGATGTGAGATAATTCCAGTATGACTTTTCATGGCAGACTTTTGTTTTGTTTTTTTTAGAATTTTGTAAATGTTACACAAGTAACCAGCACTTTGATAAGGATGATTTATGATTATAATAAAATAATCAATGAATTTTGGAACAGTCTGTCTGACTGATGTTTGCATTTGTTCAATTTTATTTATAAGATATTGTCTTAGGTTTTGCAAGAGTAACCAAAAATCTTTATATTATATTTGCAGATTATCTTTTCATTAGTTAATATTTTTTCTTGTTCTATGAGTTGATGGCAAAAGCATAATGATTCTTTCTTAAGTATATTCATTTTATAAATTTGAGATGTGTCAAAAATAGTAGGTGTAAAAGCTATAGGAAAAATCAAGAAAAAACAAGAATTGATATTTGGAATTTTGTTTATGTATGCTTTAAATGCTGATAACGTAGATCCTATATAGTTTGATGGTAGTCTATTATTATTTTTCCCCAGTAAATAATCTTTTAGCATCCAAACAAGGGGTGTTGGTATAATGGTCAAATAATCTTATATATGTTTGTGATTAAATTCTATGTAAATCTGTTCATGTATTTGCTTCCATATAGGTATGTAAGAAGTATTTAACCATAGAGTTATGTTTTTAAAAACAGAGGAAGTAATATATATCGCAATATTTGGTAAATTAATTCCACCATCTTCCCAGTTAGGTAAATGTTTATTCAAAGCAATACGGGGTTTGTTTGTGAACCATAAAAAGTTTAATATTACTTTATTGTATCTTTGATTAATATATTTGGAGGTGGCAATGAAAAACTTTGTATTAAGTATAATATTTTGGGAAAGATCATTGATTTAATAAGATATAATCTATCACCTATTGTAAACATGTACTTATTCCATTGAAAAATTGTTTGTTCTATTTTGTCTACTGTTTTATTAAAATTAAATATCAGAGTATCAGTTAATTCATCAAGAAGATTTATTCCTAAGTATAGAATTCTATTATCTGTTACTATGTATTTAGATAATCTTTTATTTATATATTTCTTTTTACAATTACAGGGCATGGTTTTAGTTTTGTTTTCATTAAATTGTAAACCCAAAATACTTTGAAATGTATTTATACAGTTAAACAAAGCCTGTAAAGACTTATTAGTATCTGACAAGGTTAAAAGTATGTCATCAGCGAAGAGCTGGAGTTTAAGGTTTAATGTTTTGTTAATGCATATGCCCTGTATTGTATTGTCTGATCTAATTTGATTTGCAAAGGGTTCTAAAAGTAATGGAAATAACAGTGGTGATAAAGGAAAACCTTGTTTAGTTCCTTTTTTGATTGCTATAGGGCCTGATCTATGTGATCCTAATTTAACACACGCTATAGATTTTTCATATAATGATTGAATAAAAGTGTTAAAAATTTGGAGGAAGTTTATAATCTTTTAAGACTAATGAAAGGAAATTCCAGTTAACAGAATCAAAAGCTTTATTAATGTCTAATGAAATTATGTTTAAATCTAGGCATCTATGTTTGTTGTAATCAATTAATGTCAGAATTATTTTAATATTATCAGATGTGTTTCTTCCTTTAATAAAGCCTGTCTGATCTTCATGGATTAATAAAGGAAACAAGTGTTTTATCCTGTCTGCATATATTGCCATAAACATTTTGTAATCTATATTTAGTAATTATGTTGGCCTATATGATGAGTATTCTTTCTCATCTTTACCTGACTTGATTATTGGGGATATCAATGAATATTTCCAAGAGGGTGGAATATTTAAATCTTGTTTGACTATAGTGTATACTTTTAAAAGTAAAGATATAGCTTGATTGGGTATTAATTTATACATTTCTGTTAACATATTATCTGGGCCAGGTGCTTTATTTATCTTATGTTTTTTAATTTGCGATTTCAATTCCGTCGTAGTAATTGGTTTGTTTATAACATCTATTTGTTCTTGTGTTAGTTTAAAATAAATATTATTCTCTAGGTAATTTTTTATATCTTTGGTACGTAAATCTTGGAAATTTGAGGAGTTATCAGAGCTATATTGAAGTCTAAAAGCTTCTAAGATATCATTTAGATATGTAAATTTTTTCTTAGTGTTGGGAATATATAATTCCTTTATTTGCTTAGATTTGATTATTTATTTTTGTTCTGTTAGTTAACTGCCTCTATTGTGCTGGATTTATAGAATAAGAGTTTAACTTTATCTTTTCTACATTAATCATAATCTTATGATGTAGTTTGTTTGTGTCTTTCGGCTTTTCCCGGTTAGGGGTCGCCACAGCGGAACTCCGGTCCGCTAATGATTGGTAGTGGATTTTTACGTACCAGGTTACCAGCCCTGATGCACAACCTTCAATGAAGGCACGCCCCATTCACGTATGCCTCCACACAGAAGACGCTCTAGCTGAGAATCGAACAGGGCAACGTCTTGCTGTGAGGCGCAGTATTTCTGCATATTTGTTATTGGTTTGTAAATGTTCTTGAACTAAACCAGTATTACCTTTTTGTACTTCCAGCTTCAACTTATCTGCTTTGTTTTGTAATTCTAGCATAACTTTATTCCATGATTTCCTTTTATTAATGTACCAGGATAGTATTTTTCCATAGGTAAATGCTTTTAGTGAATCTCAAATATATATTTCTGAAATATATTCTGTGTTATTTAATTCAATAAAGTTGTTGACTTCTTTTTCATAGAATTCTTTGAATTCTGTTAATTTTGTAATATAAGAAGGTATCCTAGTGATGGGAATTTGAAAATTTAGGTGTGAGTTCTATCTCGAAGGGTATCCTAGTGATGGGATTTGAAAATATAGGCATGAGTTCTATCTCAAAGGTTAGAGCACTGTGATCAGATAAGGGGCAGTTTATAAATTTAACTTTGTCAATTTTCATTATTAGGTCATTAGCTACATATATTCTATCAGTTCTAGAGTTGGTTCTATTTCTATGTGAATAAAATGAAAAGATTAATGAATCTGGTTCTGCAAATTCATTTATATCTTTTATGCATGATGTGTCTATAAATTCTAAAAGTGCCTTTGATATAGGTGGGCTTCTTCATATAGTTTTTGACTCTGTATCTTTGTCATCTATTGTACAATTGAAGTCTCCTGCTAATACCAGGCTACCTTTAGCAAAATGATTTATATCTTCAAAGTGCTATTTAACTGTTCTGAGTCCAAGTCCTTGGATCCAATATAGCTTGATCAAAGTGTATATTCTCCTATTTAGTTCTATGGAAGCTAGACAGAACATACCAGATGTATCTTGATAGGTGTTGATTATTTTGAGTGATATAGCTGTATTATGAAGTAATACAGCTACTCCCCTTTTTTGATTTATATTAAGAACTTACTAATACAGTGTAGTTATTGATATTTAAACTATCTATGTCTTTGTCTTGTAGGAATACTGTTTGTAGCTTATGTAGATTTATGTATTTAAATAAGCTTCTCCTTTTATTGTTATTATTCAGACTGTTAACATTTATAGATAAACATTTCATTTTTTTAACTTTGTTTGATTTTATATATCATTTCATGTAAATAGTTTGTATTCTTGGTTCTGTTTTGAACAAATAATTCAGGCATTTTTTTTCATGTACAAATTATATGTTTCTGATAGATACCAAACTCTTAAACAAAAACAAATGAACTTTCAAACTTGTAATTCTTAACCTTATAAACTATTTCCTATCACTATGAGGTAATATACCTCTTTGCTTGGCTAGTAAAACTATCCAAGCAAACCTTATATGATTGTGTATAATGTTTGGATCAATCTCTCTTATCCTCTTAATTCTGTGAAACAATATTTACATATCTTAAGAATATAATATGATCAGCTGGTGTGTGTATGTATATAGTTGCCTGTGAATGTGTTGGAATTCACATGGCCAAATTCTATAAAATGTGTAATGTGTCAGTATCAGATTAAATTTTGTTTGTGTCATATAGCAGCTATGATTTATAAGATGTTAACTAATAAGGAATTAAATGTTTGATATATCTCATTTTCTTCATCTTAACATTAAAGCATGGCAATATTTCTTTCCAATCAAGATTCCAAAAAATGATATAAGACTTCTAATTTTAGATTAAGAGTCACTTCAAAACAGCTTAGCAGTTTATGACAGTATAATAGAAAACAGTTGTGCTTGTTTAATAATTCATTTTTAACATAACAGCTGTTACTGGATAACAAATTTTCCCAAGGGAGCAATAAGTCATTTTGAACAGGAAGCTTCAGTCCTCTATAACAGTTATGTACTGTTAGAGTAGTTAATGTTATACTAATAAGCAAGGCTTACAATTTACATTTAAAGTCTCTTTAAACCAGGGTAGTAATTTGCGTGATAGTGAAATAAAATACAATTATTCTCACTTCATATTTCTGCAATGAAGACTTAAATTCTTTAAATGTTGTTATGTAACTACTTGACCATATTTCACATTTTCTTTAAATTTAAATGTGTTAATTCAAAATAATTATTTCTTAGTAACTTCATATTTCTGTCTGCGAACTCCTTTTATACATTTTCTGAATTTTCTAATAAGAAATTTCCATTCATGCTTCTGTATAAGTAAAGAATCGTTTCCAAAGGACCAATAACACTTTATATATTCAATAAACAAATATACACTTTAAATAGTTTCATTGGAACTTAAGTATTTTGACATAGCAGTTAATACCGGATAATAAGTTTTTTTCACAAACGTAAAAATTCATATTGTACATCTCCATAAGGACCCTTAGTGGTGGGATAGTGCAGTATATGGCTTAGTATCTTTTGTTTTTTTATATAAATACACTAGTCTAGCTCCAAGGAGTTGCAAAAAGTATCCATATACTAAAGATGGGGAAGTAATGTGCCCTAGCATGTGTAATAGCAATCTGGTTAAATGCTGCCAAATTACTAAACTTGTATAAATGAATGCTTTAATTAAGGTACACCATATTTATTAACAGCAATGTAATATCTGGTCCTCTAAATAAAATATATTGTTTAGCACCTATAAAGGTGAAGAGCAACATAAAGACTGACATACTGTTGTAATTCTATAAGAACTGTAATATGTTATGGACTGGAATTTGAATCTTTAAAGTTTATCTTCATATTGAATTATTTAACATATATTTTGTTTTATATAATGTGAACAAGATGTTTAAAATGAATAATTTCTTATTTAATATATCAGATAGTTTAAATAAATGGATTAGTGCATTATCGTACATTCATTTGTATGTGTATGTGATTAGTGACACTGCTACTTTAAGAAACAAGTGTACTTCTGAGTTTTGCATTTCTGCTTCATGATGTTGTGATTATAGACATTCAGAAGATGATGTACACAAGCAGAAAATGGTCGCAGAAAGGATTTAATGTTTCTGGTGCAGATAGTGCTTTATGATTAATGTAATCAGCTCGATGACCAGGCGGGAAGGAAAGTGTGATTTTCTCCCTTATAATCGAGGTAATGTTCATGCAACTGTAATGCACTGTTCACGAATGAATAATTTATAGAAAAAACTGCTTCTATGGCAACTTTGAAATGTAGTAAAGCACAGTAAAAACAAAACACTAACTGATCGCTCCTGTAAATAATCTATTTAATTTAAAGCTTACATTACCTGCAACTGAAAATCTAGTTTAAGAGTGCATCTAATAATAAACTCTAAACACATTTTGCAGCCCCATTAATTTATCAAATCAAGGACTAGTGGAGAATTTACATGCTAGTGAAACTGTTTCTATGGCAACTTTGAGATGCAGTAAAGCACAGTAAAAAAGAAACATTTACTGATCGCTCCTGTAAATAATCCATTTAATTTAGAGCACCCATTATCTGGAACTTAACATGTAGTTTAAGACTGCATCTAGTAACAAACTCTGAACACTTTTTGTAGCCCCATTAATTTATCAAATCAAGGACTAGTCAAGCATTTACATGCCAGTGAAAACTCATAAAAAGACACTTATATTTGTTAATGCTCTATATGTAAGCTATATGGAAATCATTATATGTTGGCTTGTATGTTTAACCAAATGAATATAGAAGTAATTAATAAATGACTATATAATGAAAAGTGAAGCTATGTAAAAGCATGTTTTATAAATTAGAGTGATTAAAGTGAATTTGTTATTTTTTTAATAACTCTAACAGTACTTAAAGAATAACTGTAAAGGGGTACCTGTTTTTAAGTTGGTTTGAAGACAAGAAAACATTTTTTTGTTGCTTCTATATCATTGTTTAAACTTTTACAGTATATAAACAGTGTGTGTTTATTTGTCCTTCCATTATTTTCCTTTGTTCAATAGTCTTCCAGTTGTTTACTTCTGCATTTCTTTTTGGTGTACTGTTTGCCCAGTCCATAGATTCTTCTTGTGTTAGGATGTTGTTGTTGGAAAGATACTTTACTGCTGAATCCACTGTTTCAAAGATTTTTATTCCCTGTGGCAGGAAGATTTTCAATCTTGCTGGAAACAAAAGATGAGTTTTCAGTTGCTTCTTTTTTTAGGACTTTTATTATTGGCAAGAATTCCTTTCTTTTGGAAACCACTTTTACAGAGTAGTCACTGTCAAATCTGATTAAAGCATCATTATATTTGATGGGTGAATTTGCCCAGGCGTTTCTTAGGATAAGATCTTTGACTTGTGTAGAGAAAAGTCTCACAATTATGGATCTTGTCTTATTTTTGATTGAAGAGGTATTTCCAGAGGCTGTTAATGACCTGTGTGCATGTTCTATGCTATATGAAAGGGCTTCAGGTAATTTCACTATATTTGGTATCCAGGTGGTGAGAAAGTTTATTATGTTGTCCCCTTCAGCTTTTTCTGATAAACCATATATCTGGATGCTGTTTATTCTTGTTCAGTTTTCCATATCATTAAGCTTTTCCAACAAGTATGTGTTCTGTTGTAATAAAAATTCTGTTTGTTGTTCCTCTATCTGAAGCCTAGAATCAATGTCATTTAATGACTGTTCCATAAGTGAAATTTGCCCTTTCTGTTGTGTAAACATCTCCTGGAGTTCAAGTTGTTGAGAGCACTTTTTCTTTGAAAGTATCTATTTTGTTACCCATCTTGTCTATTTTAATTCTGAGTTCCTGTATATTTGAAATATGTGAGTGCAAATACTTTTTGAGGGAAGAGTCCTGAGCTGAGTTCTTAAGATGACTCATGGTATATAGCTGATGGTGGTGTTGTCTTTCCAGTAGTTGATTTGACAGGAATTATTCAAAGACAGGCAGTACAATTTCTTCTGTAGATGCTCCAAAGTATTAAAATTAGTTAGTAGCAGAAGTTTCTTCACATTGTTCCTTATTTCATAAAATTCCTGTTAGAAATAGTATTGAGGTAAGAGAGCTGAGAGAAAGTACTGCTACCAGATCACCATCCTGGCCACACACCCCTACATGTACTTCTTGATGATCATAGGATCATAGGAGCTTACTAGGCTATTGGCTCTGAGGCCCTTACAAGCCTAACCAAGAATTTAGCCTATGTTCCAACAAGTGAGCACCCAATGCTCCTGTCCAGCAGGGACACAGGTGGAATCCCAGTGGTGTTTTTTCTGTTCCCTATGTATATTATTAATACACACAGAATGTGTGTATAACAGCTTGCAATTTAGAATAAATCAAAGACTAATGGAAACTTTTTCAAGTAGCTAAACGTGGTTGTATACTTGGATGATTCATTGGATCACTGGGGAAACATTAAGTAAACATCTCAAAAGTTTACTTACTGTTGCAATTGTAATGTGGATTTGGTAAATCTCAGAATATTCTGAGTTCCTGTAATATGTACAAGAACCTTAAGTGTGATCCTCAGAACAGTGAGAACTAAAGTGCAATTATTGGGAAATATAAACCAAATCCAAAGTTGCTGCACCTCAGACTATTCCCTCTTCTCTGAGGTATAGTGATCTCAAAATGAGTATAAGTAGTGAAGGTGTGGGGGTGCGGGGGGTTTCCCCTTGCAAAAAATGCTTTTTAGGTGTTACAGCAAGTTTCACATTTCACTGCTATATTCTGAGCATCACCCTTAATTCTTCAGAGTTTCAGAACGGACATTGCAGAGTCTCAGAATTCCAACAGGGTGCCAAATATCTGGAAGATGTTATGGATAAAAAAGGGGATCTGGTCTTCCAGAGAGAATGTGATGGACATTCAAGAGTCCTCAACTTTTCCCCCACAATACACACACACACACACACACACACACACACACACACACACACACACACACACACACACACACACACACACACACACACACACACTCACGTATGAAAGAATTATAAGTATTTCTTTGACACAAGATAAGCCCTGCTGCAGATGTTGCATATGACCCTGGACACATGCATGTTCTGAAGTACTTTTTGTCAGTGGGAATTTATTTCTATTAAGCTTTGAGATGCCATGTACATCCATGTCACTGCTCAGTGTTGTGCTGCCAGTGTAATCATGCTCAGTGATATTTGACCATGCTATTTTTACATCATTGTTGGTGAACTGTAAATGTCACTTAGGTGAGATAGTGTTTTGTGTGTGTGTGTGTGTGTGTGTGTGTGTGTGTGTGTGTGTGTGTGTGTGTGTGTGTGTGTGTGTTTGTTTGTGTAAGTGTGAGAGGTCACTTATGATGCATATTACCTTTGTTACAATCACAGATGCCACTGTTCTGACAGTATACTCCAGCTCATGCCTTGATAGTCACAAGTCTAACATGTCTACATAATGGCTTGCACTGCGTAGATAGGCACAATGAAAGAAATGCACAGTGCAGCAAGTTTTCTGCTATACTCGATTTGAATAACCATGATACAATGGCATCTGACATTGCATTGGTCATATGCAGCCTGTTGGTGTTGATGATATCCAAGCAGCTACCAGTGGTCTCCAGCATATGGTTTAGCTATGTCTCCACATGTTTCATACACGTTTATGTAGGACACAATAACAGATATTTATTTACATTGTCATCACATTTTCATATATTTTTGTGGCCTTCCTTACATCCTACATACATGCTATGCGCAATGCTCTGTCTTGCGGTCTGAATTACTTGACCAGATGATGTATGAATGAGAGTGTGTATATGTGCATGTGTGTGTGTGTGTGTGTGTGTGTGTGTGTGTGTGTGTGTGTGTGTGTGTGTGTGTGTGTGTGTGTGTTTGTGTTGAATCATACAGCATTGTCATCAAGCATGAGTACTTTCCAGGCAATGCAGACAAAATACAGACATGTAGAATTATATATCTGGCTTGTATGACTATTTGCAACTGATTCCTGTGACAAGCTACATACTGGCATTGTAATATATAGATGTTTGTCATTGCTTGAACAATGCACATGCTTTGTCTTTATCAAAGTTTGCATAGGTATTGCATTTCCTTTCAGTCATTATTCAAGATACCACATGAACTGCACTGTCCATTGTTCTACATGCACATGGCATCCATATTTTAAAGCACATATAGCTGCCCTACTTGCTTTTTACCTTGCACGGTGTTGCTTAGTAATATGTAAGAACACTGTGCAGTATGTCACTAATGACATGCCGTTATCCTGTGTTTGGTATTCTGCTTTATTTTGAAAAATACTTTGCAGTGATCCTGACCCTCTGAATTATAATTCTATATAGAGAATATTACTTAAATGACACCTAACATGCTTTGGACCACACTGCATTACATGTATTGTGGTTATGGGATGCTCATGTGTTTGTACTCTGTCTCTCTGCTGTACTGAGGTACAGTGGCATTCTCACAATGCATATTTGACATTATAATATCACAGCAGATATTCAGCCTGTGCAGGTATGTGGCGAAAAACCTGTGGTCTGTGTCAGTCATGCCTTGCACATACTATGTCCTATGTTACTGCATGATACTGTTGTTATGTATGTCATACATTTCAGTGTGTCATATGGCTGAAATTAATAGTTCTTAAATAGATCACAGGCTTAATTTTGGCAGTGTGCAATTTGCCATGTTTTGCAACTTGACACAGTTGCAAAAGTGACCATATATGTGCATGTCACAACATCTGGCACATGTCATCATGTCTTGCTTGGTGTTTTGTGCATGTTGTTGACTGATGCAAACTCTTGCCTATGCACCATTAGTGTCATATCTGCATCCCTCCTCACTGGTGCGGTTTGTGCGAGTTGCATGTAGACTATACTGTCACAGGACAACCCATGTTATGTTGCTTCTACGCATGGTGATACAGCACTAATGTACACTGTTCATTGTATGTGTGCCTTCACATATTTCATGTCTCGATGCCTATCTACCACAGTTCATAAAGAGGGAGATCACTAGAGGAGTATAATTCAGTTACACTAACTCTAGCAACTATCCCTGAAAATATCCAGTATTTCAGCTGTAATTTCTTTTAACTGTGCTCAGTGAATCCACCCAAGCAACCAGGAACTGTAAAGTGCTGGAAGAAAGAAACTTACAGCATAAAAAAAGTCAATTACACTAACTCAAGCAACTGTCCCTGAAAATATCCTTATTTCAGCTGTAATTTCTTTTAACTGTGCTCACTGAACCCACTTAAGTGACAGAGAACTGTAAAGTGCTGGAAGAAAGAAACTTATAGCATCAAAAAATCAATTACATTAACTCTGTCCCTGAAAATATCCAGTATTTCAGCTGTAATTTCTTTTAACTGACAGATTTTGTATGTATTTTGTCTGTTTTTGTAGTTACTGACACTCTTATAATACATTGACTCCAATCTGTTTTTATATTGTATATTCCAGGCCTCATTCTTAAATTATATATTATGTATATTTGATATTGCCAGATTTTCTGTGAAATTGATCTCATTCTATTTTGTTTTATTGTAACTGTATTTTGTTTAACTTTTTGTGCATATTCCATGTTGTACTTTTTTTTACTTTTACTATATTGTATAACTTAAATTACATTTTTCTATGTTCTCTTAATTCTAGTATGTAATTTTCTGGAGCTTTTCTCCTTGGGTCTCCACTGAAAATGGGATTCTAGCTCAGTTGGACCAACCTGGTTAACAGATATCAAATAAATAAATAAACTGAGCTCGGAGAACCAACTCAAGTGACCAGGAACTGTTAAGTGCTGTAAGAAAGAAACTTACAGCATCAAAAAATTAATTACACTAATTCTGGAAACTATCCCTGAAAATTTCCAGTATTTCAGCTGTAATTTCTTTGAACTGCATTCGGTGAACCCACTTAAGTGACCAGGAACTGTAAAGTGCTGGAAGAAAGAAACATACAGCATTAAAAAATCAATGTAGATCATGGTCAAGACTCCAGTTAATTAACTGGCTTGTTATTAGGATATTTGGAGAGCACAACACCAGGGTCAATATCAAGCAATTTCTGTTTTATTTACCCCCTCCCAAAAATCTGATAAATAAGCTCTAAGTGTATTTGTCTCCCCTTAGTTATAGTTGGGAAAACAGTAAGCTTAATTAACAATAGTTGTATTTTTTCTCCTTATAGCTGTTGCTAGTGTATAATACTAAGAAAAACAAAATTACCCTATAGCTCTTTTGTGATTACTGCAGTCCTTTATGATTTTCCCAGAGTGTTGTTTACAAATAAGTAAAATCTAATTGTTTTAAAAATAAAAATTGCCAAGGGACTGCAGTTCTTTTAACATTCTACCTTTGCTCGGTAGACCCACCTGCATTTCCCACCCACCCCTGCTATGTCTAAACTTATTCCCAAATAGCCACTCCCCAAAGTAAAGCAATCCTATCACAGCTAAGATAAATCCAAATGTATATCACTCCAATTATCCAATTAAACTGCATCATACTTACTTCCATATATCACACTCCTCTTGCTTAACTACCTGCTACTTTAGTAAGACATAACCAGACAAAAGAATAGTTTTAAATCCCCCACATATCAAAACTCAGTTACAACTAACAATTACTCCTACCCACCCATAACATTATTACTTTAACTTGAACATATCTAAAACATTAGTAGTAAGCAATATGATAACTGTATACCCATCTATCCTGCTATTTCTATCTATTATGGCTCACATAACCTCTTACCATACAGAACTTAGCAACACACAATCTATGCACACTACTCCCTTTCTAGACCCATTACAATTAAAACATACAAATTGAATAATAGCACCAACTATCTATAATCCCACAAACATAAACCATGCACCATTTACCTTACTGACACAATATAGTTCACATTGCATAACCATTGCATCTCAGCTCGTATTTAGTGGGGACATTAACCCCAACCCTGGCCAAAAAACAAATCCAACCCATCGAGATCTTCACACCCCAACCCATCCCCAACAGCTATCAACTCTCCCCAGAAAAGGTATGGACTTACTACTACTTAATATAAATCTCAGGAGTATGGTCTATATACTCCAGATATAGCCCTTATAACAGAAACCTGGCTAAAACCAGATATCTCTAACAAAGAAATACTTCCCCCAGGATACAACATACATAGACTAGACAGACAATAGAAAAGATGTGATGATATCACCTTTCTATACAAAAAAACAATCTCAGTTTAGAAATTCTAGACCTAACCATCCAAAACTTTAACAACACCAAAATACTGTTTACTAAACTAACAATTAAATCAAAGAAACATCTTCCCCACCTGGGAACAATCTGATTATTCTACAACACATCCTAAATTGGACAGCCACATCCCTCCCTCAGGAAACAATTATAATGGGTGACTTTAATGTGGACTGGCTCTCCTGCAAATCTCAAAATCCCTCTGACCAATTAACCTACATGGTTTCTCACAAACAATCCAAACTTGTACTAGAGTAGACAAAACATCAAACAAACATTCAATCCTACACTGGATCCTTACAAACAGGCCAAATTTATCCATATACTCTGGCTGTCTCCCATGCAGCCTCAGTGTCATATTCCAACTTACATTCTCCGACACAGAATAAATCCACATAAACTTACATCCTACCATCAAATCAGAGATAAGAAAAAATGTATTCCCCAAGACTTCATAACTAGTTTAAAAATGCAATTGGGCACGACTCAAAGATCTCCCTTTAGATACTGCAGTTGAAGACTTTAACTCAAACTTCCTCAATATCCTGAACATCTTGCCCCCCCCCCCCACAGAACAATAAGAATAAAATCCAATTATTCTCCCTAGCTAACCAAAGAAACAAGATCTCTGTTAAAAACTACAGATACAGCCTGGGATAAATGGCTCAACAGCAAAACTACACCTAACAAACAAACATATCTAGAACTACAAAATAAAGCTAGAAAACATACTCGACAGGACAAATTAAATTACTATAGCAGTGTCCAATCAAAAATCAAAGAAACCCACAAAAAGTCTGGTTTGCCATCAAAAAAATCCTCCACCCAGGACAAACTAGTACTCCCTCCCCAACACTCACCGATACTAAAGACAACATAGCCACACAATTTAACATATACTTCATTGAATCCATACTAGCCTTCATAAACAATAATTGTTCTTCCCCTACCCAGACTCACATAGTACCCACACTAGACCTAAATAACTTCTCTTTCCAACCTGTCTCAATAAACACCATAGTTAAATATCTCAAAAGGCTTACAACTACTACGTTTGCTGCTGACTGTACCTGCCAAATGTCTACAAACTGCTGCAAAAGCAATATCTTATTCAGTATCCATATTAATAAATTGATCCATCTCAGAACAAGTCCATAAAATTTAGAAAGTATCACATATCATCCCACTACATAAAGCTAGAAACTCGACAGAATTATCAAATTACCGGCCAATAGCTGTACTATCACCATTATCAAAAATACTTGAAAGGTGCATCCATTCACAAATCTTGAACTTGAACTATCTACTAACTAACAATCTTCTATATAACACTCAGCATGGCTTCCATCCTAATCATAGCACTACCACTGCACTTGTTAACTTTACTAACATTATTAACCACCATTGCAATGATGGCAATTAGTTTCCTCTATCTTTCTTGATCTGTCCAAAGCTTTTGATACTGTCTCCCATTCAAAACACTTAACTACACTCTCGGAACTTAAACTTAGCCATTCTGCACTTACTTGATTCCAGCAATATCTAATTGGACGCCAGCAAGCTGTAAAATGGCAACAAAATCTCTCTTTATTACTGCCTGTAACCTTGGGAGTTCCACAGGGATCAATTATGGGCCCTCTCCTTTTTATAACCTTTACTAACAATCTTCGTACTGTCACCCCATTTGCCTCTGTAATTCAATATGCAGATGATTCCACCATGATTTGTACAACCCCAACACTACAAAAATTTCAAAAAATCACCCAGCAGTCATTTAATGCTGTGGAATCTTGGCTAAACAATGCACAACTTATACTTAACCCTACCACAACAAAACTCATGCTCTTCTATCCAACTAGAGCTGGAGATGCCCACCCACCATTCAGTATCTCATCATTAAACCATGCGATTATTTCTCCAGTTTCCCAAACAAAATTACTTGGAGTGGTCATTGGTCATAATATAAAATTCAACATACACATCTTACAGACCATAAAAATAAGTTCACAAAAAATAAGAACTCTGTACAGAAATCAACACTTTCTAAATAAATTTTCAAAGGCTGCTATGACAAGAACTCATCTTATCTCTAAGCTACTACATGCCTCACAAATTCTCACAAACTTTAAGAAATCTGACCTAGCAAAACTCGAAACTTGGTATAATAAAAGTGCAAAGTTTGCCACAGTAACAAATTTCAGATCCCCTCATTGTTTGACTTTAAAACAACTATTTTGGCCTGAACTACCAAATCTACTTGCCTATAATCAACTCACCTTGCCCAATGAATATTAAATCTGCCAGAAAAAATACCAGTACTTCAAAGTTTACTAATACACTACTCCAGTAACAAGGTGTTGCATTCCAGTAACAAATCCTTCCTAAATATATTCAACCCTAACAATGCTGCTGGAGTTTCCCTTTACTCCAACTGTATAGCCAAAGCTTGGAATTCTCTGCCATTAAATATCAGAACAACTACTAACACTTCCAACTTTAAAAAACTTCTCAAATCACACCTATCAGAATCATGGACCTGCTCTTGCACAAACCCTGGTTAGGAAGTAGATGTCTTAAGGCAGCTAAAGGAATACAACCTGTTATTTTAGTATTTTAATAATATATCCCTACTAAGCATATGTACACTTAACTTGCTTGTTTTCTACCTACAATCACAGTACTGCTGTTCGTTGTATCCTGTCTAGACTATATGATTGTATTAGTGAAATGTATAACATGTATTTTCATTTTGAACTTGCATCTGAGATTGAATCAATATTTGTATCTGTACATTGTATATGTATCTTATAGTTACTTATAAATGTGGAACTTTTCTCCCCGGGCCTCCGCTGAAAAAGGACATTTTGTCCAGTCAGACTTTCCTGGTAAACAAATGTAAAATAAAATAAAATAAATAATTGTTCTCTTTATACTCCAGCCTGTAGCATCTGTGATTTAAGCTCCTGCATGTCCATGGTTTTGTTATGCAGAGCTGGATTTTGGCAAATAATGAAGTCAGTAATTCAGCTATCTGTACAGATTTTAACTGTCACAATATATATAGCACTTTCTGACGTCCAACCATATTCCTTTAAGTTAATGTTTTTTGTTCTGTTTTGTTTAGTTTTTTAAAGCCATCAATACACACCAACTCTTTCTAATATTTACTTAAAATAGTCTTGTTTAATTTAGTTTATTTGCTAACCAAGTAAGCAAACTAATTCTTCACAGACCATTTTTGAGAAGTCTCACAACACAAAACCAAAGATAAAATCTGCATAAATACATAAATAACTAGAGAGACAGTTTTAAACAGCCAATCAGCAGCATGTTTTTGCAGGTAAGAGGAAAGCTAAGAGAAAACCTGTGCTGACACAAGGAGAAAGTGTAATCTCCACAGAGAAAGTAATGGGAGAGATGAGCCAGAAACATGAACCCCTAAGCTTTTGTATAGTCCATGCTTAACATAATATGACTTTTAGAGTTGCATTTCTAACAATTCCACTGGAGCAGATTAAACAGAAAATGCAGAATGCAGCACTGACCCAATTATGGTACTGCTATGAGACAAGAACATACTCCTACCCCACTCCATTATTAGATATTCTAATTCCTTTGTCATATAACTTTAGTACTATTTACTTTGCATTAAAAACAAAGATTTCTCCTTTCTCTGTGGTTGTGCAACCTTGGAATTAAAACATATTAACGGGTGTGGAGGCTGACCTGCAAAAAATATTGTATTTGCTATTTCTAGTCTTTTATATTTCTAGGTATTTGTGTCATGATTTGGTGATTTGCTGCTGCCTGTTCTTTTATTCCTTCAGTGCTGCATTCATTTATTCCCCTCATTTTTTCAGTCTGATTTACTGAAATATAATTTTCAGAAGTATAAATAATTTAATAGCAATTTGTTCAGAGATGTTAAACCCCATGATGCACATTACTAGCTTCCTATTTGTGAAAAAAGGTACAGTTGCACAAGTATTGTTCCTTACTTCTGTTCTGTATATACACAGGTGCATGCAAACTCATGTACAATATTCCCAGGCACACACATATACAGATATTTACACTCACATGTCATCTATAATGCTTATCTAAGTCGTCATAACAAGCTTGCTATACAGACCCAAAATGGAGCCTTTTCTCCCACTACCTGGGCATATATAATTATTTATATAGCAGTGATAATATGTTGGGACATCACTCTCCCCAAAGGGTATGATTATGCATTTTTGGCATTCGACTTGAGGCCATGTTTCTGGCACCAGTCATTTGTTTGAGTGAGACCCTCTTGGAGGGCATCTACAATCCTTGGGGGATTGATAACTGCACCCAGCTTGCAGTTATCTGCAAACTTGGTCAGCCATAGCCCAGTATATCCCGAATAACATAGGCCTCAAGACCAATCCCTGGGATATGATGCTCGTTACAGGTCTAATGTTTGATGTGGCTTCCCCTATTTTGATTAGGTGGGTTCTATCAGTGAGCCAGTTTGCTACCCATCTGGTAACATATGGATTGATGCCTAGCTGAGAGAGTTTATCTAGTATGCCCGAGTAGGGAATAGTGTCGAAGGCTTTGGCCAGGTCAAGGTAGGCGGTGTGCACTGTCTTCCCCTGATCCATTGCTTTGGTGACTGTCTGAAAGAAGTCGACCAGATTTAACAGACATGGCCTCCCATAATCCATTCCATGGCCTTGCAGATCAGGCTAGTAAGGCTGATGAGTATATAATTTCCTGGATCGGTGGACACTCCACCTTTGTGTAAAGGGATGACAGTGGCTGTCCTCCATTCAGCTGGGACAAAGCCGGTACTCAGGCTTTGGTTGAATAGGGTGCCTAATGGTGCTGCAAATTCATGCCTGAGTTCATGTAAGATGCAGCCTGGGATATAATCGGTTCCCATGGAGGCTATATTTTTTGCCTGTGAGAGGGCAGAGATGACCTGTTCCCTAGACATAAGGGGTGGGGGGCAGGTACTGGGGATGTCCTGATTTACTGATGGGGGAGCAGAGGGGAGAAGTTTTTGCTGAATCTGTCAGCCAGTAGATTGGCTATACCTACAGCATTTGTGTATGTGTTGTCCTTGACAACCAGTTCTGAACAGATCTGGGGGCTTCCTTTAAGATTGAGGACATAATGTGAAGAAGGCCTTATGACTGTTTCTAGTAGAAGTGGCCAATTTGGACTTGAGGTTGGCTTTAGAGGACTTCACTAGTGCTCTTATTTGTTTATTCAGGCTAAGGAGAGATTGCTTCCAATTGGGCACCTGCTCCTTCTTGGTCCTGGACATCAATTTTTTTCCTTTTGTTATATAGTTCGTTTATTGCAGATGTCCACCAGACAGGTTTACTCTTCCTTGCAGAGGATGTTTTTGTCCTGTCAGGTATTCCTGATTCCATGCATCTATAATGTAGAGTTTACTCTCTCCACAAGACCATTAGTCTTGGGATAGGAGGGGGTGATCTTTACATGTTTCACCCCACAACACTTCCACAAACAAGTCAGCAGGTCTGACATAAAGTTGGCACCTTGATCAGTCAGGATCTCCCTTGGAAAACCTACCCTGCTGAAAGTTTCTAGAAAAGCATTTGCTACCTTTTCTAAATCAATATTTCCTGCAAAAGGAATATTAGGTAGTATATCTAAAAGTGGCAGATGGTAGGCTCTAGGCTCTACCAACTGCTGTACTACCTCACCTTCCAGCCCTCCCTTAGGAGTCCACTTTCTATACAACAAACCTTCCTTCTCTACCTCAGTATCACCTGCACAAGGAATATTAGGGACTATAGCTAGAAGTGGCAGATGGTAGGCTCTAGGCTCTACCAACTGCTTCCAGCCCTCCCTTAGGAGTCCATTTTCTATACAGCAAACCTTCCTTCTCTACCTCAGTATCACCTGCACAAGGAATATTAGGGACTATAGCAAAAAGTGGCAGATGGTAGGCTCATCCAGCAGCTGTACCTCACTGTCAGTCTGGGTACTATCACTCCACCTCCATCCTTGTAGTCCGGGCCTCTACTGAAAATGGAAATATATCCAGGTAGATTAGCCCGGTTAACAAATGTAAAATAATTAAAATAAATAAACTCCCATACTACTTTGCCTTCTAGCCCACCTCCAGGAGTCCACTTTGTTCCTGTATACAGATTCCCCTCTTCCTTGAGCTTCAGGTGCCTCCTTAACCATCTCCCACAAGCTTTGTAAGGTAGGGTCCATAAGTTGAGCCTGTCTCGACTCTACATTTGTGACCCTCCCAAGCTCCCCTTCTGCAGGAAGCCTAGCAACTTCCAGCAGCTGTACCTCACTGTCAGTCTGGGTACTATAACTCCACCTCCATCCTCACAGTCCCCATGTCCCAAGGGAACATCAGTACCTCAGCAGCTGTGGCTCACTTTCAGACTTACTGCTAAAGGATAGCTCCTTCTCTGAAACAGCCACCACACCAGTCCTAGCTTCAGGTATGAGATTTGTCTCAGTCTCCCCAGGCTACTGGACCTAAATGCCTGTCTCCAAGCCTGACTAGGTGTCACTGCATGCACACAAGGCACTGCATTATCACAGTCATTCCTTATCAGGATATCTGCAGGAATATTCTGAGACAAAAGCTCCCTTTCCACAGGAAGCTTAATAGCTTCTGACAGTTGTGCCTCGCTGTCAAACTGAGTTCTATCACTCTCCTCCATCCTTGTAGTCATCATATCCAAGGGAATATCAGTACCTACAAGCAGCTGTGGTTCACTTTCAGACTTACTGCTACAGGATAGCTCCTTCTCTGAAACAGCCACCACACCAGTCCCAGCTTCAGGTATGAGATCTGTCTGGGTCTCCCCCAGACTACTGGACCTACATGCCTGTCTCCAAGCTTGACTGCATGTCACTGTATGTACACAAGGTACTTCATCATCAAAGTCATTCCTTATCAGGACATCTGCAGGAATATCCTCAAACACACCTACCTGCTTGCTTCCTCCAACAACCGCCCAGTCAAGATGAACCCTAGCTAAAGATATTTGGAATGGGGTCCCTCCCAAAGCTCTGACTAGAGTGGACTGTCCAAGCAAGTACTGCTCTTCTCTAACCACTGCAGGCCTCACAATGGTTATATCAGAAGCTGTGTCCCTCTTAGCAGTAACATGTTTGCCATCTACTAAGATAGGATATAAATTTTGATGACAGAGTGGCACCCTGTTATTTCCAAACAACTTACCACTGGCAGTTTGTCATCACCACTTGCTGGCTACCTCACCTTTTGTTTCTCATCTTGCCTCAATGGACATTTGACTGCTATGTGACCCCTCTGGTTACACTTGAAACATTTAATCCCTAACCGTGTACTTGGACTAGTAGTTTCTCCTGTTACTGGTGTGCTCTGTTGGAGTGGTTTAGACTGCCCCCCATGGGTTCCCTTATATCCATCTGCAGCGTTGGGTATCCCTTTCTCATGCACTGGTGCTTTGCTTGCTAAGTAGAGATCCTCTTTAATCCCCAACTCCTCTGCAGAGTTACACTCTCACTCTGCTAACCAGATTCTCATGTCATCAGGCAATGTACTGAGGGCTTTTTCCCTCACCAAAAGGTCAGCCAGTCCCTCAAAACTGCTGATCTGACACCCACTCACCCATATGTGAAGGTAATTACTTAAATCAGCAATATAATCATGTACACTTTCCTCTGCCTTGCGTCTGTGTTCACAAAACTTTCTTCTATAAGCTTCAAATGTTAGTTTAAAACAATTTAGAAGATGGTTCTTAACTTTAACATAATTAGAACAATTTACATCAGACAATTTTCACATGGCCTGAACAGCTTCAGCATGGAGTAAGGGAGTCAGGAGCTGTATCCAGAGCTCATGCTCAACATCACACTGTCTACACACCCTCTCAAATATGCCAATAAAACTATCAAAGTTACCACCATCCCTATATTGAGGAAAAATCTTACTGACCTTTACAGCTTCTGGGGTCCAGTTATTCCCTTCCCCATTACCTCCATGACTGTCTCAAAGGGTAAGAAACTCCACTTTATGCCAGTGCTGTCTCTCATTTTCCTCGGCTTCTAAATGTTTAACCTCCAGTCGTTGGGCTTCCAGGTGCAGTCTCTCTGCTGATTCCAGTTCAAGACTTTTGGCCTTCAGTTCATATTGATGCTGCTTCTCCTCAGCCACCAGTCCTTTGGCCTCCATTTCATATTTACACTGTTTCCATTCAGCCTCCAGGCCTCTTATTCTCTCCTTGGCCTCCAGTTCTAGTCTCCTTAACTCTAGATGGATTCTCAGGTCCTCTAATGAAAATGTGGACTGCCCTGTCTCATTAGGGTACACATCCCCATTACCAAACTGGATATCCTTTAAAGAGCTGGTCTGAGCTAAAGCTGCAACTAAGGCTGAAATTATTGCTTCCTTAGTCAGGATGGCATGCACCACTCCTTTGGCTTCACACTCCTTGGTCAACTGGTTCTTTGCCAGCTTACTATAGTCTCATGCTAACATCCTGGCCTGCTTTCCCTGACTAAATAACAGCAAATAAATAAATCTGTGGTGAACTGAGATTCTGTATGTTTACTTTGTGGCTGTTGAGAGTGCACAACTTAATGACAACTACCCACTGGCTACTGAACTCCAATTAAAAATCCCTCACCGCTGGTACCAATTAATATAACATCAGGTTAATATCCCACCAGACTGCCACCAATTAATGTGACATCCAGTTAATATCCCACTGGACTGCCAACAATGAATGTGATGTCCCTTACTATCCTGGATCAGTAACTAAGGAGCTTTACACCTCACTACTGACTCCAATTTGTGACTGTCACTTAAACAGGAGTAATATTTCACAATTTTCCTCTAAATCACAACAGGAACATACTCTATAGCCTGGGACTAGACTATAAACGTCTGTCCACCCCTAATGTAGCTCCTTATTACACACTTCAGAGCAATGTGTTCCAATTTAGGACCTCTGATATATTCACACATAAATAAATTAAATCTCACACATTCAAACACTTCTGGGAAAGCCTGACACAGGTTTCCAGCTGTGTCTCTTCCCCAAAATAATATGGTAATGCTGCCACCAATCAGAGTGTCTTCATGCCCTTCTAAAGGGGTGTCCAATTATGAAAATTAAATATTAAAACAAATAGTAGCAAATGACCTAAGCAGCCAGGCTTTCGGAGTGGCCCTGGGAATTATCAAAGCAGGTATATTCACTCTCAACGCCAGAAGTCTAAACCTCAAGATGAACGCACTTGAAACTCTCCTTAGCATGGAGAACATCGATATCTGTGCAGTAACAGAAACCTGGTTCAGGGCTCCCAAGAGCACCCCAGCACTACCAGGTTATACCTCATACCATGCTTTTCGGCCGCAAAACTTGGACCGAACCACAAAAGGAGGGGGAGTATCGATATTCATCAAAGATACCCACACCTCCAGGTTGGTGGCAAAGCACGAAGCATCAGAGACTATCCATGTGCAACTAACAGTGGGTAAAACTGCCTTCCAGTTTATAGCCTGCTACAGACCACCCTCCCAAACCCAGGAACCCCACTCGGCCTTCCTGAAAACACTGAAAAATATGAAGGTCTCTCCAAACACCATTATATTGGGCGACTTCAACTACCCAAACATAGACTGGGAGCATTACTCTAGCTCCAACACCCTAGCCCAAAGGTTCCTAGAATTTATAAACTCAAATGCTATGGAACAACTTGTTACCACTCCCACAAGAGGGGAAAACATACTGGACCTGATCATCACCAACATGGGGACTCTATGCTCCAGACCAGAAGTGTATCCCTCAATGGTAAGATCAGACCATAAACTAATCTCACTGGATATTCACATCCCGACCCCACCCCCTGCCCAGAAAACCACAGTGAAAAACTTCTCTAAAGCAAATTTCACACTCCTCAAAACCAAGGTGGAATCCTTCAAAGCCCCTGGGCCTGTCGAAAATACGGCCCAGACCGCAGAATCCTTTATAAACGCATTCCATGAACACCTTCAGGAATGCATGGATCATGCGATCCCAAATAAAACCAAGACCCAATCCTCCAAAGGCAGACGTCCTGTCTGGTGGACCCCAGCCATAAACAAACTATACAATAGAAGGAGGAAGCTACTAAATGATAGAGCAAAATCCCAAAAAGGGAAGGCATCACTGATCAGTATTAGCAAAAATCTATGGGCACTCATAAAATTGTCTAAGGCCAGCTTTGAGAGAAAAATTGCACAGGACACTAAGGATAATCACAAGGCTTTCTTTAGTTATGTTAGGAATCTGGGTGGTAATTCCCAAATATGCTCAGAATTAGTCCAAAATGACAAAAAATACACTGAACCCACAGACATTGCCAACATCCTAGCTGACAGGTTCAGCACAAACTCCCCCCCCTCACCAAAAGGGCAAATATCTATCCCAGCAGAGTGCTGCCCCCCCTGACATCTCAGATGCTCAGGTAAGAGCCGCCCTCTCCAAAGCAAAAAACACAGCATCAATGGGACCAGACGGTGTCCCGGGCTGCATCCTACATGAACTCCAAGAAGAGCTAAACCCAAACATAAAACTACTGTTCAATCTCAGCCTTACTACAGGATATGTGCCCAAAGAGTGGCGTACAGCAACAGTGGTCCCTCTCCATAAAGATGGTGCCTCAATGGATCCTGGAAACTATCGCCCCATAAGCCTGACTAGCTTGGTCTGCAAAGCTATGGAAAGGATCATCATGGACCTCATAAATAAAGATATTGGGGACCTACAGACACTGGATCCTACCCAGTTCAGCTTTGTTAAGGGCAGATCCTGCCTCTTAAACCAGGTTGATTTCTTTGAAACAGTCACCAAGGCCATTGATGAGGGGAAGGTGGTCCACACAGCCTACCTGGACCTCGCAAAAGCCTTCGATACAATACCCCACTCGGGCATTATAGATAAGCTCACCAGCTTAAATATAAACCCCTATGTCACTAGATGGATTGCAAACTGGCTCAAGGACAGAACCCACATGGTTAGAATTGCTGGAGCCATGTCAGACTCCAAACCAGTTACAAGTGGTGTCCCACAAGGCTCACTCCTGGGACCTCTCTTGTTCGGTATATATTTCTCGGAGGTACAGGCCAACATGGAAGGACTGTGGCTGACCAAGTTCACAGATGACTGCAAACTGGGCTCCATAACCGACTCTCCAGCCAACACAAGCATCCTCCAAAAGGGCCTCATAGAAACAGACAACTGGTGCCAGAGCCATGGGCTCAAGCTAAATGCCAAAAAGTGTATAGTCATCCCCTTTGGCAAAAACAAAGTGCCCACAAATTACCACATAGGTGGTAATCTATTAAGTACAGAAGAAGTAATTAGGGACCTGGGGACCCAAGTTGATAGCAATCTCTCATTTGACAACCACGTGGCCAAAGTGGTTAGAAAAACATTTTATATAGCCCACCTAATCATGAAGGGATTCACATCTAGATCAGGGGAGGTCATCGTGCCTCTTTACTCATCCCTCATCAGGCCCATAATTGAGTACAATGCCCCTTTTAGGATGTACCTTACCAGACACCTGCAGCAACTGGAAAGACCCCAAAAGTACCTCACCAAGAGGATCAAACGCTCAAACAGATGCCATATGCTGCGCGGTTAAAGAAACTCCAGCTCTACTGAGTGGCATACCGCCTGTTCAGAGGCGATCTGTGCCTGACGTATAAAGCCATGTCCAACCCGGAATTAATGGACATGCTGCACCTCAGAAAATCCAAATCCCATCGAGCTACGCACTCGAGAGACTTGAACCTCAGCACTGAAATAAATAGGACATGCTGGAGGGACCAATTCATAACCCAGAGGCTCCCTTCACTCTGGAATAAAATCCAAGTCCAGGTTAGGCAGAGTCCCTCATTGGCTCTCTTCAAGAGGAATCTTGATGAGTGGATGGGAGATCGTAGGTTTACCCCTGGTATCACTTCTGTGTCACTGTTAGACAGAGGCACAATATACTAACCTCGAAAAAGGGCATAGCAAAATAAATTTAAAATGGGTGGTGAAAGCCAAACACATTCTGGCTAGGCTTATAAATGCCCTAGGGCAGATAGCCTAGTATGAACCTATGAACCTATGAACCTATAAAAACACTGATTGTCTAGCCACAATGTAAGTTAATAAAAAATATTTAAAACCGAGCAGAATAATTAAAAAAAATAAAATAGTAATTTCCCATAAACAAACAAAACTCAATAACCAGGAAAATTAAATCAATACTGTAGAATAGAGATCCAACATTCAGAAAAACTCTTAACTGATCTTGCTGATTAGTTATAATTTCCTAACTAATTAAAGAATACTGTCCTTGATCTAAACTAAATTTCACATCTGCAAGTGAAGCAGTATCATAAATATTCAAACCAGGAGCCTAAATCTCTTCTCTAACATTAACAGAATGGATTGGGGAAAATAGATATATACTACAGGGATTCCATAACTCTGGAACAGACTACCCATCTACGTAAAATAAAGCTCATCCCTGGCCACATTCAAGTGTAACAGTGGATAGGAAGTAGGAAATTTACCCCAGGGCTGCCACATACTACTAATGGACAGAGGCAGCACTTAAATGTTTTATCTCAACACACAGGTCCCCTCCAAATACAAATGTTTTGATCTAGTAATTATTACTAGACTAATATATAAATATAGAACTTGGAAAGGATTAGGTGAATCTAAACTAAAACAGGATATGTTATTTTTAAGTACCAAATGAGATAATTGGTGAGGCTTAAAATAGCCTGCAAAGGCAGTTAATGGAGTTCTAAGCTATGAACAAAACTGAGACCCACTTCATTTTCGATCACTGTAGATGGTAATATGCCTTTGCATTCACAGCAAGATGCTGAGATCAAACTTAACACCTTTGAGAAAAAAAACCTACAAGAGAGTCTCTCAATCTTCAAACATGTGATAGCTGTTGCTGAAAGTCTCTAATTCCCTCTTGCTGATGTGGTGCACAATGATCCAGACGAACGACCCTAGAGAGACTCACATGGCAATTTTAGACTAAGTCTACATTAATGCATAAAGTGCACTGTCATATTTGTTCAAGATTTGAAAGAAATGCAAAGAATGTCAATTTATTTTATGAATTGTGGCTGCTAATGTTTTCAAATGATATGTAAACACTACCATATCGCCACTAATACCTCCAATCCGAACACCTCTGTTTTCTTTTAATCTATACAGTATTTACTCTATGCATTAGCAGAAATGAATCCATTTTAGAACATAAGCAATTATATGGAATATTGATGTGCTTAGTTTCTAAATAGGATTTGGTTTAGGAAATGAATATGCTAACTGAACATTCAAGAGACACTTTATCATAGCATATACACTTAGTAGTTCTGCTGTGGCGACCCCTAACTGGGAAAAGCCGAAAATACAAACAACAACTGTCCTTGGAAACTGCCAAAATTTCACTGCAATGTAGTGCTGTACTCTTTTTTATGATCAATGATTATGACTCCAGAAAACCATCAGAATAAGTTACAAAGATGAAACACACCTAAGAAAGTTTATTCAATGCAAACCAATAACAACAATATAATCAGTTTCTATTCCTGACTCACAGACAATGAAGCTATTTCAGAGTTATTATCTTTTAATAGACTTAACAGATACTGATTAAAGGAAAAAAAGAACTCTTACAAACAAGAGTTTCACAAAACACTCACAAGACAAGGTCTTAAATGTATAATAAATTAACATGCAAAACCTTAGCTTATGATGTGTAAGGAAAATTGCACTAAATTGCACTTCCTGTGGCCTTCATAATCAATGCTTTGTCTTTGTTAGAGTGTGAGTACAAATTTTTGGAGAGCTGCATTCTTGTCAGCATAAATGTACAGCCATGTTTTGGCCAAACATGTCATGTGTGGAGCTTTTCTCCCCGGGCCTCTGCTGAAAATGGACCTACGTCCAGTCGGATACTCCCGGTCAACAAATATAAATAAATAAATAAATAAAATAAATAAATGATTAACAGTGCAAGTTTTTATTGTAAAGCTAACTGGAAAATACATGAAAAGTAGGTTCTAGTGTTATATAATAATGAAACAGTGGAGGAACCCAGTTATTTTGGGCAGAAATATGCCTTAACACTGGTTGGATTCCATCTATTATACGGTCATAGGTTTATACTAGGCTAATGAACACCAGGGTCTTTATAAACCTAGCTGTGCAACCCAATACAGTTTTGTTCCTAAGTACCATGAACAACTATATGGTGGGGTATGTTAGTAAGGAAGTAGCAAGGGTTTTGTGGGAGGTATGTTAGTTGGGGATTCGTTTATTTACTGTCAACCTCTGATCATCAGAGACATGGGCCCCAGACCAGGGGTGAATCTGTGATTTCCCATCCAGTGATCAAAGTTTTTTTTTGAATAGGGTCAAGGATGAACTCTGCTTCACATGGATGGGGAGCTTATTCCATAATGCAAGGATCCTTTGACACACATATCAGTCTCTCCAGCATGTTCTGTTTACATAGCAGGCAAAGTTCAGTTCCTTGGATCTAGTGTTTCTGGTGCTGTTTACTTTACAGATGTGCAATTGATCCATCAGAGCTGGATCTGGGAATGCCTTATATGCCATGTGCCAGGCATAGATCATCTCTCAAAAACCTCTAGGAGACTGAATACAGAGATAGGGCCTTAATGAGATCTGTGTAGGACAGGGTATTCATACCCTGGATTCTCCTAGTGAGCAATCTTTGACAGTGTTGCAACTGTTTCAAGTGCCTGGTTAGATACATGCCATGCTCAATGATGGGTCTGACAAGGGCTGAGTGGGGTGTACTATAACTTCCTTGGACCTAGATACTATACCCTTGCTTATGAGTTGGTTAACATAGAAAGATGTTTTGACATCTTACCTATGTGTTGGTCGAAGGCCAGATTACTGTCTACATATGTTTCCAGAGCACTAACTACCAGGTCAACTCTTAAGTGTGTTTTATCGATAGAGTAATTAGCCTGGGTGGATAATTTCCCAAAGGGCACTATAATGCATTTCTTTGTGTTGAGTTTTAATCTGTGGCTTTGGCACCAGTTATTTATTTGTTTGTGCTAAACCATCTTGTAGGATGCCAGTATCATGGTTGGAATCTATGACAGCTCCCAGTTTATAGTCATCGGCAAACTTGGTAAGCCAGAGGCCTTTTGGCATTAGCCTCTACTTCTGAGAAGTAGATGCCAAACAGCAGAGGGCTCAGCCTGAGCCCTGGGATACTCCACTGCTGACCAATTGCCTGGTGGAGGTGTCCACCAATCCTGACCTCTTGGATCCTATCTGTAAGCCAGCCAGCCAGCAATCCTGTGAGTTATGTAGGGATTTATTCCTAGTTCTAAAAGTTTGTCAATAGCACCTGAGTGGGGTTGTGACGATGTGAGGTATAGCCAGCTATGCCAGGAGAAATAAGGCAGTGGATGTGCAACATATGCCAGCATACTTAGCTGGAATTTTGTAAAGAATTATATGTCATTTCTATATCAAACTGATTTGTATAGGTGCTGTGTTGAAAATGTATTTGTAAAGTTGCTTGTGTTAAAAATGTACCAACAGCGGGTCCTTCTGGACAGAAACAAAAATGCTCCTGTATGTCAGACTGTACAGTTGGTGTTAAAAATAATATTGCAACAGAGGATACTGGAAGAGAAAAGGTTAATCTCAGTCAAGCTAACTTTGAAAAATAGTTTGAAATTAAATTACCTGGTAGGGCATAAAAATTGTATCTTACAGTTCTGATTGCAGCCAGGTATGAAATATCTGTGAAAGCAAGGGCTAGGAATCCTTGTTGTATTGTCCATAGCAGTGAACTAATTGCTACACTGGAAGAGTAAAAATGTTGAAATGGTTTTATGGCTTCCATATGCCATAACACATCTTAGCAAAGCCTTGTCTGTGTTATGGTAACACATATGTGCGAGATTCTGGATCATTTTCTGGTAATGAGGGTAGTATGGGAACCAGTAGTCAGATGACCAGATGTATATGATGTTATTCTGTAATCCAGACTGAAATTATGTGTTAATACTAGATGAGATGGAAGTCTCATTGCAGTCTGCTTATGAACCCTGACAAAGAAGGACCCCTCACCTACTTCATCTTGCCTTGCTCTAGTAAGTGACCAGGGAGTAGTAATTCTTTAGCTCATTCAGGAAAATATAGTGAGATTAGTTAAGTACTGTTTTTTCTGTATCTGTATGAATCTATTCATCTGTGTTATTTTAATATTTCATGTAGTTGAAATGCTAGTGTTTATTGTAAATAGATATTCCACATTTTCATGTTCTTTTATTATTTATTATTAAATATATTTAAACT
Organism: Protopterus annectens; assembly: GCF_019279795.1. NCBI lineage: Eukaryota > Metazoa > Chordata > Ceratodontiformes > Protopteridae > Protopterus > Protopterus annectens. The sequence continues at coordinate 1,932,732,651 of NC_056737.1, read as the reverse complement.
GTTCATTGTGGTTGGCCCTTTAGAGAATATTTTAACATTTGAGAATACTTATATCTATTTGGTGACTCTGTGGCCACTCCTGAAAGCCTTAATGCATTGGTCAAACACTATCTTTTGTATTAATATAAATTTCACTCAGTACAGTTGAGTACTCTTGTAAGAGCCTTAGAGTAGCTGGCTTTGGAGTGTCTGGTGGCAGAGTAACTACCTTATAGTCTGTGCAGATGGAGGCATAGCTATTAAATCTGTGCTAGCCTCTCCCAGGTGTGTGTGTGTGTGTGTGTGTGTGTGTGTGTGTGTGTGTGTGTGTGTGTGTGTGTGTGTGTGTGTGTGTGTGTGTGTGTGTGTGTGAAAATCAATTCTCAAAGAGTGTGTGTGTCAGCTGCTTGGAGCAGGGACACAAAACACTGGTTTCACAGAGAGGGTGCTACAGGACTTGACTTGGACACTCGGTTGATGACTCAACTCTACAGCTGTGCCAGTGGGGAGTCTTATTGGGGGCTTGGAGAGAAAGAGAGAGAAACCACCCCACATATTAAGTGTGTTCCCTGTGTGCTCTTAAAGGAAATTGTGCTTGATGCAGAGAGCTTCATCTCCAAATACTGTGTGTATCCATTTTTTCTCCAAGTGAACGTCCCTCTCCAGTGTCAGTGGTAAGGATTCAGGCTCCTTGATTACTGGCCCAGAGAGGGGACATCTCAGAGGTATTGTGTCAAATACCTTGGTCAGATCATGGTAGGAAGTATGCACCATTTTCTCTACATCATTAGCCTTGGTGACCCTCTCAAAGAAATCTACCAGGTTTAGTAGCAAGACCTTCTCCTTAACAAAGCCAAGCTGGGACAGGTCCCATGTCTGTAGATTGCCAATGTCCTTGTTGATCATTTCCATGATAATTCATTTCATGGTTTTGCACAGTAGCATTGTTAGACTGATAGGTCTGTAGTTCCCAGGGTCAGTTGATGGTCAACTCTTACAAAGAGGGATAACTGTTGTAGTCCTCCATTCACTTGGCATGCAAACTGTTTTAGGCTGCAGTTGAACAGTCCCTCAAGTGATCCTGCTAGAATATGTTTTAGGCTATTTAGGAGGCTACCTGGGGTATTGTTGGGGCCCACTGAAGCAGTGTTTTTGACCTTAGTTAGTGCTGTTAAGACCTGCTCCCTGTTGATAGCAGGGGGGATATGCTAGAAGGGAATTTCACAGGGGGTAATGGGGGAGTGGAGGGGTGAAGTTAGAGCTAAATTTATCAGGCAGTAGAGTCGCTATGTCAACCCGGTCAGTGAATTTTGACAAACTATTGCTTAACTGAATGAAGTTTGCTTTAGAATGGTTCTTCAATGTTACAGGTTTAGTTCTGGTTTCCAGGTTAATTTTCATTTGAAAAGAAACAGCTTTGTTTGCCAACCTCACCAATGAGGACGTGACACAGGGGAGGGTGAAATTTTCTCCCATGTTAGTGAGTACTGGGTCCAATATGTTTGATCCTCTTGTTAGAGTGAGCACTATGTGGTACAGGGTGTTTGTGTTGATAAAGTCCAGGAAACATTGTGCCTGCGAGTTAGAAGAAGTATGCATTTCCCAGTCTTTAGAGGGGTAGTTAAAGTCTCCTATGAATAGAGTATTTGGTTGGATGGTGAATGGCTCTAGTATGTTTAGGTAAGAGTTCTTAGCTTTGTGGGTCATTAAGAGTGACCTATAGCTGGCCATGACAGGATAAGGAACCTTGTCTATGGAGACTTGGACAAGGATAAACTCCAGGCCATCATCCTGTTTAACCAAGCTGTTGTTGTATTTGTTGCTAACATATATTGAGATACCTCCACCTTTAGCCCCTGTCTGTGCTGCTGTTGGCCTAAATGTGTAGAAGGCACTATCACCTTGTACTGCCAGAGTACCTTCTATGACTTTAAACCAAGATTCAGTAAAAGCACAGATGTACACAGTCTCCAGAATGAGGAGAGCTTGTAGGGTGTGGAGTTTCTTGTTTAGGCACCTACCATTGAACAAGAACTTCTTCAGGTCACCTAGAGTTTTTTTGCTATGTTGGTAGTTTTGTCATTTTGACATTGCCTAAAAAGGCTCTAAGGGGTGAAAAAAGTTTTAGGCAATCTCAAAACCGCAGGGGGGCCAGGTGCAAACAATCTTTAGCAAAGCAAAGTGGTCTGTTAACTATGTCCTCCCATGCTGATAGATACTGGACCCCCTAGAATGACAACAGAAACTAAGCCTATTGTTAAAATCAATCATTTTCTGTTTGCACTTTGGCATCATCTTTGGTGAAGGTAAAATGCTGCTCAGTGTGCAAGACACAAACCTGTCTGCATGTCTCTTTTAATATAGGCTGGTGAGGTGTCTAAGGTCATTTACATCCACATGGACTATGACAGACTCATATTGGTACCTGTGGTGCATTGACTTGAATGCATGTGTGATATTGCAGATCCTAGCTCCAGATAGGCAACTGACCATTATCTTCACCTTTTGACCAGCCTGGTGAGAGGGGCATCTGTGTGTCATACAATACAATCCCTTATGACAAGAGTACTAGGTAAAGTGCTTGTCTTATGGGCTTTGTTCTTGCGGGATCACTTTATGTAGGCTTGTGTGTGGTATTAGGAGCTCACAGGCAGCAAAAAAAAAAAAAAACCCAGAAATGTTTTAATCCTTTGCAGGTGTTATCAGCTGGCAGTCTTAACTTCACTAGCATAAAAACAAGGCAAGTTATAAAATCTGCAAGTTAAAAAGGGGTGTAGGTTAGATGCGTGAAAATGAAGGAATCAAAAATTCACTTCCTCACATAGACTTAGGCAACTTTTGTTTATCAAAAGAAAATACTGCTGAAATGGCTTTCACAAAATAAGAAAACTTGCAAAAACTCTATATGGAAGAATGTACCACATTCCTCAAGCAAAAGAAGATTATTGTAACAGTTGTCTCTCAGGTTATATCAAACTCCCAACTTGCCGAGACACACATGGTCTGAGCCACTAGGTCATCACACATTACATTTTAATATAAAAGAGGACTGCACAGTAAGCTGCTGAGTAATTGCATGACTTCTTTTAGAATCTGCTTTCATTAGGAAATGTTTTTGAACTGAACTGATGTCCAAGATACACTGCCTTAATTACCACACCCTACAAAATGCTTTTTTCAGGTTGGATATACCACATTCATACATACTATGAAGAAATATGTTTTCTAATGACAGTACTAATAAGTGCTTTCACTGTAAGCTGTTACTTAATATGTTGTTAAGTGTGTGATTTGAATAGTAGGATGGACTGCTTTCTACTAAATGGCTTGCAATTAATGGAGTGTAATTTAATATTCTTTGAAAACAAATTGCTTCTGTACCACACCTGGTTGTTCTGCAAAGTCTCTACCCCTCCCTTCTTGTCTCCAGTAAAAGTGATACTCTCAACAGTATCGTCATGAGTGTCTAAACATCATATTCGCAAAAAACACATGACTGTACACAAACAAATGGCATCTTCCTTACTATTTTGCAAACAGTGTGAACTTTTAACAAAGGCACCATAAACGTCTTTACTGCATCAAAATTGGACAGGTATTTCTGTAATTATGAGCACACAGCTGCACAATACTGCATTCTGCCAATGAACTCTGTGTCATTATCTCTGTAGCCACATCACCTTACTAACAGTAAATTTGTATAACAACCACATGCAGTTTCCATTCTGGTCACGGAACGGTGAATTCCCACTTTGCCCTTGAACAGATTTTTTTTTTAAGGGAATCATGGGAATTTGCCAGCCCCATCTACACATGCTTTGCAGAGCTGGAGAAGGTATCTGACTGACTACCATGGAAAAATTTTTGGTAAGTTTTGCAGCAGTAGGGTATAATAGGGCCATTGTTGCATACTTTTCAGCCTCTTTACTTTGGGAGTGAATGTTGTGTTCAGTGGGGTGGCCGCGGTGGTGCAGCAGTTAGTGTTGTCACCTCACAGCAAGAGGTTCTGTGGTTCAATACTTGTCTGGGGTGCCTTCTGTGCAGTCTGCATATCCTCCCTGAGGTTATATAGGTTTCCTCCAGGTGCTCCTGTTTCCAACCACATTCCAAAGACATTCAGTAGGTGGACTGGACACTCTAAATTGGCCATAGGTGAGAGTGTGTGTGCGAGTGATTGGTACAAATGAAATACCACAGCAGGGCTAGCCACCCAGTGGTGTAAATCTTGGCTCAAGATGATTGTCACTGCTGAAGTGGCACCCCGACCCCATATGCAAAATGGGAAAAGGGGCTGAGGATAGATGGATGTTGTGTCCAGTTTCTGAGTGCTAAGTCAAATATGTTTAAGGTGGGCATATGACTCTGCCAAGGGAGTGCCTTGTCTATCCCTATTTGTGATTTTTGTAGACCAAGGCACAGCCAAGGTTTGGAGTAAATCCATTTAGAGAAGTGGGGGTTGCATTTCTGTTGTTATGTTATCCACTTGTACTTAAGTGAGTGTGATTTCTTGTTTTCACTGTAGTGGTTCATTGTTGAGTTTGAAGCTGATGAGTTGCAAATTAGCACTTCTAAATTAGAGCTCATGGTTATCCCCAAAAAAGAGCAGGAGATGGGTAACAGCTACCTCAGGTGGATGAGTTTCAGTATCTTGGGGTATTGCTCAGGAGTGAATACAAAGGGAATCAGGAGATCGATCAGTACATGGACATAACTGTGACAGTACTGCAGTCATTGTTGCAAACTGTAGGGTAAAGTTGGATCTCAAAACTTACCAGTTGATCGTTTTTCTCTTTTTTCTCTTTTCTCACCTATGGTCTTGAACTTTAGGTAGTAAATACAAAGAACAGAAATGAGGTTTCTTTGTAGGATTATTAGGTTCACTCTATGGGGTAGATTAAGGAGCAAGGAACTCCAGGAAGATCTTGGAGAACAGCCACTGCTCCTCAAGAATGAGAAGAACAGTTGAGGTGATTTGGGCACCTAGTGAGAATGCCTCTTGGTTGTCTCCCAAGGGAGGTGTACAAGGCACAGTACTTTGATGAGGCCCTATAAAAAGACCCAGGACATACTGAAGAGATTTTTATCCGTCAGATGGTATGGGAATGCCTCAATTGGTATCTTCAGGGTGGTCAGGAGACTGTTGCTGGGGAGAGTGAATTATGGTCTACTCTAATCAGCTTGCTAACACTGTGACCCTCACCAAGACAAGCAGTTTAGCAAATTGACTAAAGGATAAATGGACGGATGGACGGACGGATGGATGGATGGATGAATTGATAGATGGATGGATGGATGGATGGATGGATGGATGGATGGATGGATGGATGGATGGATTGATAGATGGATGGATGGATGGATGGATGGATGGATGGATGGATGGATGGATGGATGGATGGATGGATGGATAGATGGACCCCATGTTCTCCCCCCAGAAAATACTGACATGAGTATCAGAAATGGCTTAGCATGAGTCTCTCATTGATCATTTCTGGTAAGAAACAAAACATCCGATAGAACATCACACTGAATGACCATTACTTACGCGATGTGCAGAGAGTTGTTGCCATGCTTCTCTCATCACAGTCCAAGGGCTTCCAGCATCTGTGAAAAATAGAAACATAAATAATAAACATTGACCATGCATGGTTTTGCTGCAAAAGGGTTCCAAAGCTAACAGATTTGTTTCACACTGCTTTTCTACAGTTTTTCATTTCATATGCATAGTTAACCTGAAACATAATTTCTCTAATTCGGGTATTTTATTTAAAATTTAAAAAAAATAGGACTAAGATACAAAAACAAAGAAAATACTGCATTCCACATTTTTGCATTCATGAAATCCATCAGAAACATAAACTACTCCATGAAAACTATCATGCTGTGATAAGGAGTGAATGATTGTGAAGTGTTTTTAATGAATATTAACTAAATAAAAGCAGTTTTGCACAATTACGCAAATGCACACAAGCAGAAAGAAAAAAATACTGTTTTGTAATGCTTTGAAGGAGTGATTGTGGTACCCTTTATCCCCCTCGAGAACAAATAAATAAATCTGCTTCATTCACTGCAGCTTATCTGGGGGTATAGAATACAGGCTACCACTTAGAAAGTGACGTAAAATGGTCCTCTCTGCTTTGGCATTTTTATGCATGCAAAGTCTACCATGCAAAGAGTACGTAAAATGCATAGAAAAAAATGTAATGTCTACCATGCAGTTTCACATTCTCAGTTAGAATTTAAAAAAAAATACATGCGCTTTCATTCACCTTACTTCACATGAGCCAGGAAGCATACTGACTTACAGGAAGGTGAGCCTAGGTAGCAAGTAAAGCATTTACCAGATGCAGCAAGGAGCTCTGAGTTCCACAGAGACAGAATACTAAGAAAATAAAAAAAGTAGTGTGACTTATTCCCAGTAGTATGAAAGATACGATTTATAACAACTACATATCAAAATATCAAAACCTTAAGTACTGTGCTTTTTAAATCTGTACTTTCAAGTGAAGTAGTTACATAGTTTTAGAGTGAATGAGCCACACTAGGTTTCTTTCAGGAAGATAACTTTATTTTTTTAGTGGTGGGGGGGGGGGCTGTTGACCAGAAAATAGCCTAACACTCTTCAGGGAGCAGGACATTGATCCAACAGACTTTAAATTGAAAGAATGGATGCTGTGCAACAATGAGATTGAATTTGATGATATTCAGTATGGTGGTGTAGTCATAATATCTCCCACATGGAGACATTGTGAGGCTTTGTCTTAAAAATAATATAAATAAAAACTGCACATTTTTGTGTGATTGCTGTTGCACATTGCTTCTTGGAAACAGCAGTTATACAGTTGCTTCTGTGCTTTCACACTAGACCAGTGATAGTGAACCTATGACATGCGTGTCAAAGGTGACATGCCAGAATGTTTTAGGTAACACACCAGCATTCACCAACACCTAAGTTACTAAAGAAACTGAATGAACAAAAATACAAGAAATATGTGACCCTGCACTTATCTATTAAAACTCAGCAACAAAAAAGTCTTTAATTGATGTTAATCAAATCAAATGCAATGCGTTCCATATTTTTTTCAGTTCAATTCAAAATTACTGCTAAAAGTAGAGTAATTTTTGGTGCACTGTTTTAAGCCCACTTATCAGTGCACATATTGTTTTCTCTCTTGTAAGTCACTGACTTTTCTTTTACTTTTATAATACATAGCAGCACACATGATTGGACTGTATTTTTTTTTTAATAAATGAATATGTAAAGAATAGTTTCTTTTTTGTTCGGAGGGGTGACATGCCAGCAGAGTGAAGATAGGCATTTTCCAAATTTTTGACACGTCGAGCCCAAAAGGTTCGCCATCACTGCACTAGACCCATTCCCAATTGAAATATCTACTATCTCTGATTGGAACTGCAGCAAAGCTTCATAACACTACTATCTCTGATTAGAACTGCAGCAAAGCTATGTAACAGTCTTTTCAATTTCTTCCATAATGAAGGTTCAAGTGCATTTTTCAGTGTGTAAACACACACACACACACACACAGGCAAAAACATGCATAGACACATATAGACAATGGGATGTGTCAGACTTATGATGGTGATTTCAATTAAGGTAAGATAATCAAAGTAAATTTGCCAAAACTACTTCAGTGATAGTGGCGTAGACAGTGGGGTATTTATCTTTCTCCACTGTTGTGTGACCTTGCAGTTGGTAAATTTACTTTTGTGGGTGGGAGGGTCTTGCCCCTTACATCAGGTGGTGTAGGGAGGCTTAAGCCCCACCCCTGCAAAAAGAATGTTTCTAAGTTTTGCCTAAAGTAGATTTAAAGAATATACTTTGATCACTTTACCATCTGTGAAATTTGTGTTCATCTATCAACATGAATCCACACATGTGGATGCACGTGCGTGCACACACACACACACACACAACAATGACCTTATGAGTCTGCAGTATTACAGCAAATGACAGTGACAGAGATCAGATCTGTAAGGAAAATGTGACACCATATGTAAGCCATGCTGGCATTCAGAGTAAAAATCACGATATTATGGTACCCTTTCAACTGCATGGTCCTTACCTTTCCTAAGACTGTTGAACTGATGCAGACAGCAAAGATGCCTATACAAATCTACTTGATCCTTAGCAGTTTTTGACCAATGGCAGCACAGTTTCTGAAAACATGACAGCCTGAAAAACTGTGTTAATAATATGCTTGATAGGCATGAATATAGCAATAACCCACGCCTGGGTGTGGGTAATGCTGGATTTACCCACGGTTGGTGTGGTTTGGTCATGAGGGCGAAGCCTGAGAAGCCAAACAAGGCCAACCGTGGGTAAATCCAGCATTACCCACACTCAGAAGTGAGTTATTGCTATTATACAATGACATTATTTAAGAAAAAAAATAATTACTTTTCTTAAATAATGGCATTGTATAATGCCTCCTTGCTGCCCTTCTGCAGCTGTCTGGTATTCTGTGGCAGTTCTGATGTACTGCGCATGCATATGCCTATGCAGTACATCAGAGCTGTGGGCAAAAGCAATGGAGAAAGCAAGATCTCCGTTGCTTTTTACAAACTGTTTCGCTATGTTAAATGGGTTTAACATAGCGAGACAGCTTTTAAAAAAGCAACGGAGAATCTCCGTTGCTTATTTTAAAGCTGTCTTGCTATGTTAAACCCATTTAACACAGCGAGACAGTTTTGAAAAAAGAAACGGAGAAAGCAAGATCTTCGTTGCTTTTTACAAACTGTTTCGCTATGTTAAATGGGTTTAACATAGCGAGACAGCTTTATAAAAAGCAACGGAGAATCTCCGTTGCTTTTTTTAAAGCTGTCTCGCTATGTTAAACTCGTTTAACATAGCGAGACAGTGTTACTGTAAGAGTTATAGTAATGGAAAAAGTCTGGGCGACCAGACCTTTTTCCATTACTATAACTCGGATTTACAACGTGCATGCTGACCGATCAGTGTGCATGTTTTTGAATATTAATGGGGGTGTCGTTGTATAAGATACATTATCACACATTTTTAGGAACATGGAATATAGCCATAGTCTTAATTGTTTAGATCTAGTTTTGTGCCAGATACTGACATCAGAACATTTTACTAACAGCAAGATGAATTCAGTGCAGAATGAAAACATCAAAATTAAATGAATGCACATACTTGAAACAACATGCAGCAATATAAACACCAGCGTGTGGTATTTATACTGCTGTGTACTGCTCCAAGTGTGTGCATTCTTTTGGTTTTGTGTTTTACTACGCACTTTGAAGTGAATTGCTGTGGTTTGCAGAATCAAGACATCCCTTAGCTGTTTCCAATCATGGCTTAATTGAATTGTGTACTCATGATTAACATTGCTGCAAAGCATGATTAGCTAAGTTATCAGTACCCTTATGGAGATGGCTGATATTTTACCCTTGATTGTGAAGTGTATATTGCCATGTTCTCCTGTCCTGTCAGAAGATATTGTACTTTTGATCAGAAATGAATGACCAGCACCTGGGCTTGCCTCTGAGTTACAGAGTAGATTTTGGCTTTTTTTTTTCAACAGTCTTTTCAAGTATCAAGGAAATTTTAACACTTACAATTTTCAAGACACTGTTTCTGTCTCTATGCACTTTAAGGTTAGAAACTAAACATGGGCAGGATCCACTGACTATTCAGACTGTATGGGATAATACTTATCTTGTAAGGGAAGGAGCATTTTATGAGATGCTCAGGAGTACTTCTACAGACCAGCTGCGCAAAAACAGTAGATCAGTCAGTATTTGCCAGTTTCCTAAGTACTGAGAATGTTGTATGTAAATGTACAGATCTCAGTGAGACTGGCCGTCTCACTGATCAATTTGTTGGCAGGAAAGTGCTAGAAAACATGCATACATGGTAACTACCAGAATAACCATGACAACAAACTGACACAAATATAAAAGGAAATTCAGCAAAGAAACTCTTTGGTGGAATCCCAATAGTAATGAGATATATAGAAGAAAAATGGGGTTCTTTTTAATCTAGAATAATTATCATAAGCATAAGAAATAAGTCTAGATTTAAGTTTAGATAACTTATTTTTCTTACAAAAATGTTCCAGATCTACAAATGAATTCAGATTGGCCTCAAAGGATAAAAGCAATAATCCAGATCTACCAATGAAATCAGCTTGGTGTCAAAGGATAAAAGCAATAAAAATTATTATTTTATTATATGAGAGTAACAGAAAATGAGAATTGTAACTATAACATGCTATCATTAAACAATGTCATGATCACCCAACCACAGCACATTGTAAATATGTCTGCAAAAACATTTTGCACAGATTTCACTATAAGCAAAACAATACTGCTGCCATATGTGAAATTTATAAAAAAAAAAAAACATAGTTGGATCTTTTCTATACAGAATTACAAAAACCTGACTAAAATGCAATCAATCACATAATATGAAATGTTGGCATATGTACACATCCATGTCTTATGGTGACAAATTATCGTGATACCAATTCTCTAAAGAGCATGTCAGATCAGATCCAATTTCAGGCTGATGAGCCTGACAAATATTTTATGTAAAACTCATGGAGGTAGTCATAATGGAGCTTCTGAACAATGGCACAAGAACACTTCTGTTAGATACGGAATGGTATAGTTCTGTTAAAAGGAAGTGTTGCTTTTTGGATCTTGTGGCATCCTTTGTAGAGATAACAACAGCACTTGATGAAGGATTGATAGTACATTGTCCTTATCCTGACCATCCAAAAGCATTTGATACTATCACACATAAAGAAATAATTGGAACATTAACAGCATTAAATGTTAATTCATATGCAGTTCATTGGGGAGAATGTTTGTTAAACAACAGGATGCAACATGTCAACATGGGAGGTTACTTAACTATCCCAGTGGGGGTTACCAATGGTATCACGTATCGCCTTTACAGCGGATACTTCTTTTGGGCTGTTCCTTTCAGACATAAAATTGAGGAACTAGGCTATTGATAACCTGAAATACAGACAAAGGCAAACTGGGTAATGTAACTAATTCAATAAAAGATTTTGAAGTTCTCCAAGAAGATATGCAAATAAAAAAATGTGCCAGATGCAGTAGTAATGGCTTCACCTTTAATGCCAGTAAATGTAACATCATCAGGTTTGAAAAAAAAGACATAAATTATGATTACAAAATAAATTGTCATATAAAAATAACATCATTAAAGATCTTGGGATAATGGGAATTCAACAGTTTAAACATTCACCAATCTGTATATATCAAAGTCAAGAAAGCATATTATGTATTTCATTTGATTCAAAAGGGTATGTTTCCTCACTTCAGGGAGATTATTGTACCACATTATAGCTCACAGAGGTGACCCATTACCGAATACAGTACTGCATTTTATAGCCTTTCTCTGAAAGAACTGGAAAGAGTGAACAGATCCTTACTAGAAAAATCAAAGGGCTGAAAAACTAGAAATATAAAGAAAGGTTTCAGGAACTCTCGTATTCTGTTTATAATTGGGTATTTATGCTTCTAAACAAACTTTAAACCAATAATACTTTATACATACATTCAAGTTTTTAAATCTGCTATTTGTTTTAAGCAATTACTGATTCTTCACTGTGGAGCCAACTCTACATTACTCAATATTTTGGAACTTATTCCTCCTTTCTTTCTGAATGAACACTACTTACATTTTACCTAGCCAGAAGCTGAACAGCTTTTTACTGATATTAGCTTTGCATATGCTTTCAGGGGGTATTCAGAAGCAATGCTCACCAGAATGCTTCTTATCTCAATTTTTTTACAGTTTTCCCTAGATTCACAGAATGTGGCTAATGTGGCTATGTTTAAGTGGAAAAAACATTTATTTTAGAAAGTTAGATTAACTAGTTCTTCAGTCATCACTATTTGTGGATATCCCCCCCTCTTTGTTTTGCAGTTATTCATATTTGTTTATTAAAATAAAAAAACTTGATTGTATTCATATATTCCTAAATTACAGAAAAACTCACAGGATATTACAGTGTATGTGAATGTGTGTGTATGTGTATGTGTTCCTGTTTTGACATGTGAGTAGATAGATAATGTATGCATATTTAACCATTTCTAGGAACCCCCATTGTATTAAAGTTATTCACATTTGCTTGTTAAAGATACAGGAACTTGATTGCTATCATATTTATCTGAATTACAGAAAAACTGAAAGGATTTTATATATATTTTTGTGTGTATCTGTGTGTGTGTGTGTGTGTGTGTGTGTGTGTGTGTGTGTGTGTGTGTGTGTGTGTGTGTGTGTGCGCATGTATGTGCGTGTGTATGCATGAGTGCACTTGTTCTGATGTGTGAATAGACAGCCACCCTCATCAAAGAAAATCGGTAAAATCAGTTTTGCATCTTTTACTTGTTTTTAATTTGTTTTTATTTTTATAAACCAAATAGTCAACTTTACCATTTCAGAAGATGCATATGTAACATTCTGGTTGTATAAAGGAAAAAAGTAAGATAACTTGGATAGGCTACTTTTTAAAACTGTCTATTATTTATGCTTGTGCTCCCATATAGAATAAGCCCATTAAACATTATTTTTACTGCCATTTCAGGAAGATAGAAATGATGTTTTATTATGGGCTGCTTGGGCTGCTAGATGAAGCAGCAAGCAGCATTTCCCATTGGCTCATGCTGTATCAGGTGACTGAAGTCTACAGCAGCCAGACTCAAAAGGGAAAGCAAGTTCAGTGTATTGTTGATGGGAGATGGGAGACAGACAAGTTGTGAGCATGAGAGAAAACTGTATTATTATTATTATTAGTAGTAGTAGTAGTAGTAGTAGTAGTACTTGTTATTGTAGTAGTAGTACTATTAAATTAAATAAGTTCTTTTTTAAGTTAAATCATACAGCCATTCGGTAAGACAGTATGCATTTTGTGAAACAATTTGCATGTGAGAAACAATATGTATTCGTGATGTGGGTTGGTGCTTGTGTATGTGTGTTTGTGTGTCTGTGTGTATATATGTATTTTCTATTCAGCAAGTAGTGTATGTGTGTGTGTGTGTGTGTGTGTGTGTTGGGCTGCTATGGATTGCCCTGCATGCGTCTGATAGCACTGAGTGCAAATACATTATTGTGGCCATTATTTATGCATTTAGTCACTTTATAATCAAGCATCTGAGGTATGCACAGTCAATAATGTGCCAGTAGTTGTTGGGCATGTGTGTGTGTGTGTGTGTGTGTGTGTGTGTGTGTGTGTGTGTGTGTGTGTGTGTGTGTGTGTGTGTGTGTGTGTGTGTGTGTAGGGGTGTTGGAGGTTGCATGTGTTGTACTATTGTACTATTTAGCGTATCTAACAGCAGTGAGCTGAAATGCATTATTGTATAGTAATTTCTATGAATTGATATACTCATTTGATTGCAGTCAGGCATCTGATTTATACACAGTTATTAAAATGGTTTTCTAATTGGTTGGCACATTTGTGCAGTGGGAGGTAGAGTTACAGTGTGCTGCACTGTATGCGTTTGACAGCAATGAGGTGAAATATAGACTTTGACTAGGTGTGTCTTTAGATTTAGCATATTTAGAGATCACAGCTGTGAAGGTAAGTCCCCCACATTTGGGGGACATGAAAGTGCAGTACTTAGCATATCTCCCCTTATCCCACATAACAATTATGAAAGTATAAATACTAAAACATCACTTAATACAATTACTTGTTTATATATATTGTGTCAAATTCAGTTACATTTTCTATAGCTAATCTTCTCAGCAGTGTATACTGTCACTATATTAGTCTCACTAGTTTACATTTTCACATGACAAAGCTCAAGGCATTGTTTTGATTCTAGTCAAGTTCAGCAATTTTTATGTACAGAAACAAAATGAAATCCTTGTACATGGTATTCATGGCATGGATGTGTACTTAAGTTAGGGTAGTGCAGTAAATCAAGAAAAAGAGACAAACTATGGCAGGTAGACATTATATAAAGCATACACATTATGATATTAGGTGGTTAAAAAAAGTAAAGCAACAAGTAAATCAGTGTATAAAACTGAACAAATAAAGAAGGTTAAGAGAGAAAATGAGAAATACAGATGGGAGAATAAGAGGAGAGGGTATTAAGAAGATAAAACACAAGGGGCAGCAGTCATGGCACATTGTTTGTATGGCACCAGATGCAATAAGGTGCTTATAGCAAATCTTACCTCAATCTGGGGAAGAATGAAGAACTTCTTAAATTTTGGCTAATCTGTAGATGTTTAACAGCCTGTCAAATGGTACTGGATGAAGTGAAGGCAAGTTACTCTGAACTGATGCTTTTAGATGTTAAATATACTTAAAGGGCAGACTAGAATGGCTATGTTTAATGCCTCCTAATGCAGACAGGCAAAATAATAGTATAAAAGTAACTTCAGAGACTGACAAGGGTAATTTTCTGGATATGATGTATTTGGATTTTAGGAAGACTTTTAACTGTTTCTCGGGAAAGGCAGATTGGTAAATTGAGTAGACTGGGATATGGAGTAAGTGGGTACAGTGCCTTGTCAATAACAACTGGGGACACATCAGAATGATGATAAGTGACATATTCTCCAACTCAGGTGACTAAAACAATGCCACAGACTTCAGTGTTCATGCAAAGTAGAAGTGGAAAAGGAAGGAAATGACAGAAGCAGTGCAAGGTTGCTAAAGCACCTAAACACGTTTAATAAGTGATCCAAGAATTAACAGTTGCATTGTAATGCTAGGAAGTTCACAGATATACATTTTAATTTGGAACAAAAATGTGAGAGCTGTTTACACTTTGAAGAAAGGGTTTCAGAGAAAGGTTTCTAAAACCATGAGAGGTATGGATGATTTGAGGTATCCCAAAGCAAACAGGATGCTGGAAGCCATAAGATACCACCATGAATGTTTAAAATCGAAAGTTTATTCAAAAACCACTTAGACAAATGAGTACATTAACGCTCTTCTATTCAACAGTCACCATTGCGTTTTCGTCTCACAACGTGGGACTTCATCAGACAACCTCATTTAATACATAAACCATTTAAATACCCTGTTGTTTTTCCAATTAATTTTGTTACCAATGAATTGGCTTATTAAACATTTGAACTGCCAAATCAGTTTGTTCTTTCCTTCTTAATATTCATGAAGCTCATTAATATTAAAAACGCTAAACACATTTTATTATACTAAAACCTCTAATCAATAAGACCTTATAGTAGAATAAATAAATAAATAAACAAACAATTTGATACATAAAATGTCTTCCAAAACTTAATCAATTAAATCTATTCTAAATACAAGGAAGTGTGTAACGAAGTGTATATGAAAAAAACAATATTGTCACTTTGATATGCAGCGTGTATATACCTGAGCTCTTAAAGTTAAACCCTGTGTAACTTACATATAATAAATAAATAAATAAATAATTATTGAGTCCTAAAACGGGGAAACAAGTATTCCTAATTTACAAAAGTTAAAAAACCATGATTCTAAAAATTATTTAAAAAAGTGTGTTAAGAAATATATTCAGAAAATAGATGTTAAAATATGTGTTAAAAATTTGTTAGGAATCTTCAGATACAAATAGCAGCTTCCTGTTTCCAACTAACCTAATTAAAATACTTGAGTGCCATCTATATTGTTGTGCTTAAACTGTATATATATATATATTTTTTTCTTCCCATATTTTGAGGAAGGTATGTCAAGAACCTTTGTCAAGATGAATTTTGTGAGTAATCAATATATGGTGCCTTACTAAATAAAGTGCAAGAGTGCCATCTAGTGTCAAAAGAAGAAGAAGAATTACTTAAAATCAAATTGTATTTGATTTTAATCTCAATAGAGCCCCTATAGATAAATGTTCGTTTAAGCCCGGGTTTCTATTGGCTTCCAGATGTATCTGCCACCATAACTCCTTACTTTCCAATAGATCTTCCCAGGGACCTCCCCTAATGTCGATGTGTATCTGTTCCAGTACAAAAAACAAGAATGATGCTCCTAGACAAACCTTAGTGTGCTTAAATAAGGCGTTAGTCTCTCTTTCTTTTGATATGTCATATGTGTGTTCATACACTCTCTTCTTTAAAGATCTCTCAGTTTTCCCAATGTAGAAAGATTGACATTTCTGACATAAGGCTAGATAGACAACTCTTTGTGTTTCACAATTATAATAATTGTTGCTAGTTATTCTTCTTTTTCTACATTGTAAATATATCTCTACTTTGTTAATAATAAAAGCACATTGTGAGCATCTTCCACATTTGTATGTGCCTACACGTCGATTAGGTTCTATTCTCTCAATGGTCCCTGTTCTTTCTATTATATTGCGAACATTGGGTGAATTTCTAAACACTATTTTAGGTACAATATTCCTAATCTCTTCCATATCTGTTAGGGCTGAAAATTTCTCCCATTCTTTATTTAAAATTCCCCTTATATTTTTATTAAAGGAACTATATTCTATCACCAATCTTCTTTGAAGGTTTTCTCCTATCTTTGAAGTTCCTTCCCATTTATCATCCTTTTTATTGGTTTTTTCTAAACCTTTTATAGGGTGGAATCTACCTTCTCTACCTCTTTCAACTTCACTTCTAATGCTCTTAATGAATTCTATAGGGTAACCTTTCTCTAAAAACATGTTTTCCAGTTTTTTACTTTCGGAAATAAAATCTTCATTTCTGCTAGTATTTCTAGATCCCCTCACAAATTGTCCTTTTACAATATTTTTCTTATTGTGTAGGGGATGGGCACTATTAAAATGTAAAAATGAATTCACATATGTTGCTTTTCTGTACACTTTAGTTTCAAAATTGTGTTCCGACTTATAAACTTCAACATCTAAATAGTTTAAAACATCTCTATTCAACACGTAGGTAAATTTCAAGAAACTTGTCGTGGCACTAATATACTCCATAAATTCAAGGAACTTACTTTCACCCCCTATCCAAAAATTCACTATATCATCCAAAAACCTGTGGTAAAGTACCCAGTGCTCCTTAAACTTTGAATTTATGATAAATTTTTCTTCCCATTTAGATAGTACGATGTTAGCATATGTGGGGGCACATGCTGCCCCCATAGAGACTCCGGATTTCTGTTTGTAATATTCACCGTTAAAAATCAAAAAATTATTTTTCAAAACAATGTCCATAAAGATTACTGTTGCTATTTTGTCCTCCTGTGTCATCTCATTGTCCATAAAAACACTTTCTTCGAACATATCCATCCCTTCATTATGGGGGATTCAAGAGAATAAATCAATAATGTCTATTGTGATAAAAATAATGTCATCCTTATAGACTTGGGGTGTTAGTTCCCTAAGAAAATCCCAGGAGTCTTTCAATATAACTTTGTTTTTAACCCATATGTGTTTTGCCTTTATATCAATAAATTTAGCCAGCGGAACAGTCATAGCTCCCTCTGCCGAAACAATGGGTCTAAGGGGGGGATCTTCCTGGTTCTTATGAATTTTGGGTATACCAAATATTGTGGCTACCCTTGGTTTCTTAACTTGTAAATAATTAGCTGTTTTAATATTGATCACTTTTTCCAACAATAAATCCTGAATTAATAACTCTATTTTTTTGTGTGCCATTTCTAATTCATGTTTAGTAGCTACACAATATTTGTTATCATCATTCAAGATGGTACACATTTTTGCTTCATAAAGTATTCTGTCCATTACAACTATTCCACCCCCTTTGTCTGGTTTCATAACTCTCACTGTTTTATTCATGGTAAGGTCCCTAAGTATCTCTTTTTCATCTATATCTAAATTCTGATGATAACTAATTTTGTTCCTATTATCTATCTTTCTTATTTCCTTTTCCATTACCATCTCAAAGTTTTTAATTTGTGGAAGTAAGGGGGGGTTGTATATAGATTTCCTAACTAGGCTAGTATTTTCTTTAGGTTCTTTATTAAATCCAACTCTAGATGCAAGTATAGTTAAATTGATATTCCTAACAAATAACTTAATATCCATAATCGTTCTAGCAATGTCCCCCTTTTTTGCTGGTATGTATTTTAATCCTTTACTCAATAATTTAAAATGTTCTTTAGTAAGTGTTACGTTACTAAGGTTGTAAATGGAAAACCCTTGAAAACTGTTTTTAATGTTTTCCTTGGAAATATGATCATATTCATCTTCTAAAATATCGTGACCCACAGTAGGGTTAGTGGGAATGGGGGTGTCTAGTAATAGGATCTCCCCCTTCCCCTTCTCCCCCCCCGGGTCTGAAAATTTCTCCTCCTGCCCGGTTGTTGTTCTTGTTCCATTTCTTTATTAAAGGTGGGAATTCTGTGTCATACCAGTATTCCTCTTGTCTATCTCCAAACTTCTTTCCATACTCAGCTCTTTCATAATTATTCAAATTTTTATTTTTATTTTTATTGATGTTGTAGAAGTTGTTATTAAACACAGGTTTAGGATAACTAATGTCTTTGGCATATTCTTGAATGTCCCTATTTAGTTTATTCAATTTACGCTGCATCACTTCGTCACATTTAACATCAATATCCCTTCTTATATTTAAATATTTCTCTTTCTCTTCCTTTATATTAAAAATTAAATCATTCTTAATACAATTGTCAATTTCTTCAATTTCTTCATTTAAAACACTCAATTTTCTATCATTTTCGTCAATAATGAGTTGGACTACCTCCAACCCACATTTATTAAATACTTTAATCAAGCTTTCATGAAAAACAGTTCCTATCTGAACATTGTTAGGGTATTTGCAAATGCGTAGCCCCTTCGGGACTATTTCTTTAACTAAACACTCATGTAAATAAGCATTTTCAATAGTGCAAATTCTATACTGTAACATGAGTTTATGCAATTTTTCAATCTTCACCAAATAAGTGTCACCATCGGTAAAACGCTTGTTACTGTTTCCATTTACTTTAAAACTAATGTCCTTTCTTAACCACTCGAGCGTGGTTATAGAATTATTGTGCACAGTACCTGTAGCTGTAAAAGTAGTTTTGGGTCTGGCCCCTAAGTCCATACATGTCCCTGCTTTGTTGGATTTTGCACCTCTGTCACCTCGAAAAACGTTCGGTGTATTGATGGGATTAAAATCTGTTCCTTGTATATTTTGTTGTGTATTCTCTAGGTCGCCGGCGTCCTCCTGCTCGCCAATAAGCTCCCTCTTCCTTTTATGTTGTTGTTTAAGAAACCCTTTGGTTTCTTCTAATGTTTCGTTCGAATTGGTACCAAGGAGATTGGTGCAAATGGGTGTCAATAGGCCTTATTTAAGCACACTAAGGTTTGTCTAGGAGCATCATTCTTGTTTTTTGTACTGGAACAGATACACATCGACATTAGGGGAGGTCCCTGGGAAGATCTATTGGAAAGTAAGGAGTTATGGTGGCAGATACAGCTGGAAGCCAATAAAAGCCCGGGCTTAAACGAACATTTATCTATAGGGGCTCTATTGAGATTAAAATCAAATACAATTTGATTTTAAGTAATTATTCTTCTTTTGACACTAGATGGCACTCTTGCACTTTATTTAGTAAGGCACCATATATTGATTACTCACAAAATTCATCTTGACAAAGGTTCTTGACATACCTTCCTCAAAATATGGGAAGAAAAATATATATATATATATACAGTTTAAGCACATCAATATAGATGGCACTCAAGTATTTTAATTAGGTTAGTTGGAAACAGGAAGCTGCTATTTGTATCTGAATATTCCTAACAAATTTTTAACACATTTTTTAACATATATTTTCTGGATATATTTCTCAACACACTTTTTTTAATAATTTTTAGAATCATGGTTTTTTAACTTTTGTAAATTTGGAATACTTGTTTCCCGTTTTAGGACTCAATATTTATTTATTTATTTATTTATTTATTATATGTAAGTTACACAGGGTTTAACTTTAAGAGCTCAGGTACATACACGCTGCATATCAAAGTGACAATATTGTTTTTTTCATATACACTTCGTTACACACTTCCTTGTATTTAGAATAGATTTAATTGATTAAGTTTTGGAAGACATTTTATGTATCAAATTGTTTGTTTATTTATTTATTTATTCTACTATAAGGTCTTATTGATTAGAGGTTTTAATATAATAAAATGTGTTTAGCGTTTTTAATATTAATGAGCTTCATGAATATTAAGAAGGAAAGAACAAACTGATTTGGCAGTTCAAATGTTTAATAAGCCAATTCATTGGTAACAAAATTAATTGGAAAAACAACAGGGTATTTAAATGGTTTATGTATTAAATGAGGTTGTCTGATAAAGTCCCACGTTGTGAGATGAAAACGCAATGGTGACTGTTGAATAGAAGAGCGTTAATGTACTCGTTTGTCTAAGTGGTTTTTGAATAAACTTTCGATTTTAAACATTCGTGGTGGTATCTTATGGCTTCTAGCATCCTGTTTGCTTTGGATTACTAGTTACTATCGTTGGATGCTAACGCTTTTTTGGTTTATGATTTGAGGTATGACAAACTGACATCTAAGAGGAGATGCAGGAGAGAGGTGACAAGATATCAGTGCACATGACTTCTGACTTCACAATATGAGAGGATTGTGATGGCTGAGAAGAGACAGCAAGGAAAGGAAAGCCCTCACTTGTCAAATTTATTTCCAAAGGTGGTAGTGAACATAGGACATAATTAGACATATTGGGTGGTGGAGAATGAAAATACTGATGTGCTGTTGTCATGAGTATGATACTCCTTTATAATACTTAGCTGCTTCTCACTGCTGATGATACCAATGTGTATACATGACTTAGCATGTTATATATAGGTTGTTAAACAAAATATTATATACTCAGTGCCTTCAACTACATCATGGATGAAAGGGAGATCTCAGGCCAGTTAAGTTAGCTAGGTATCATATGTGAAATACAAACATATAAACAAATAATCTACGGTGAGGACACCGGCTGCACTTTTGAATGGCTCTCATTTATTGCTGTTTGTAGCTGGCTCTGTTTAATGTTCTTGTATATGTCCATATGATAATGTGACTGCCTCTACATTCTGTTAAATCACTCTGAGGTTGTTTTATCTTCTTAATCATTCAAATGTTAATGCTTTGACAGTATATCATCATTCTGTACTAAACCTTAAATAAAAATACATTTCCACCTCTACATTAAGGTAGAATTTTAAGCACTCAACAAAGATAGCACAGGATTGTGCTAATAATTTCTTCAGGAAAATCATAAGAGAAGTGTAAAAAAACTTTGGCCAAGTCAACAGAAGGAGAGGGCATAAGCAGTTCCCAAATTCTGCTGGCAGTGGTGGTCCCAGGTTCGTTATCTTGCTGGTGCACAATGGGGGCACAACTGCTAGCTGGAGAAGCACATAGGAAATCTGGAAAAAAAACACCTAAACACCATACCAGTAAAATATGGAATACATAAAAGACCATTTCCCCATTTTCCCTAAGAAAACTCAATGAATGCCATAATCCTACAGTAAAACTACTAATTTGTCATATTCAGGGATTATGGTTCAGATGAAGTGTTGGCATACTAAAATGTAACAAGTCAAGTGTGTAACTACTAATGTAACAGAGGTGGAAAAATGCCATGCACAAAGACATTTTTCCTTCAGTAGAAAGAAAAAATATTACCCAAATTCAAGAACAGAAAGTCAGACTTACTCTATCCTCTGATGCATTGTAAGGAAAATATTTTAAGGAAATACAGCACATTTTTGCCAATATTCAAGAAAAAGCACAGATCTTCCCATTGCAAATACTGGTGAATAGCAAAATAGTTTAATTATCTGTTAAATGTTCTTTGAAGTAGAAGTGAGAATAACAGTTAACAGCTCCTTGACTACAATGAAAGTTTTGATATCTTATGAAGAATGTGGGAGAGGGTCTGTCAGCATCTTGACTAATAATTGGAAGCCTTAAACATGCATTTCAGCTAATTTATTTCGTTGAGCACTCACTATCCATCTATCCATTCGCAAATATTCAAAATGGGATCAGGGCATCACATTAACAGTGACAATCATCTACAGCCAAGGTTCCCACTGCTGGGTGGCTAGCCCTGCAGCATTTGTTCTTCATACCACACACACACGCACACACGCACACACACACACGCACACACACACACACACACACACACACACACACACACACACACACACACACACACACACCAATGGCCAATTTAGAGTATCCAATCAACCTCTTTGGTGGGTGGGAAGAAACTGGACCACCCAGAGATAACCCAACACAGGGAGAACAGTTGATCATTTATAACTACTGCTAAAGACGGAAGAGCTGCTCTTAGAACACATATCAGAGTAAGTAAAGCAAAAAAGTGAAAATAAAACCCAGAAGCTGTGCAAGATGCTTGTGACTCACACTACTGCCATTCTATTTATATGAAAGTTAAAAAAAATATTCCCTTACATATAACATGACTGATATAAAGGGATCTTGAAGTGAATTATGGGAAAAACAATCCCAAAGATTGCTTTATAGTGGCAGTTCCACTGAGATAAAATAACCATACCCATGTAATGATTCTAATCCATTAAAATAATTAGAGCAAAAATATATAATAACTGAGATATAGTGGCAAATATAATTTACCTGTTTATTTCAAAATGCAAACATACTTTTTGTTGCCCAGGTTAGTCCTACTAGGCCAATAACCTCTTTTCAAGTGAGACCAGATGTGGTATCTACAATGAATAGGGGAAATTTGGCCAGGGCACTGGGGAAATTCCTTTACACTTTTTGATAATTGCAGTAGGA